>NC_080639.1:18284774-18404774 GCF_027579445.1 Ammospiza nelsoni
GCAAATAAGCAGAAAGCAGCGAAACCCTTTCTTTCCTGAGATTCTGACCAGAAATCCACACTGGAAAGAAAAAAAATCTTAAAACAAAACAAAAAAAAATTCTCAGAAAGACAGAACATGCTCGGTCGCTGGAGAACGTCCAAGAAATTCATAAGAATGACTTTAATTCTGTAAGCTCTACTTTCATTTTAATAGATCTCCACAGCACTTTTAAAGAGAGGGACTTCATTCAGCAATGCCTTGGAAAGGTGATGTTAAGATATTAAAAATATCTTTTCTCTTTAGTCTCTCTGTCTTTCTTTTAAAAATAAGCATGCTCAGGAGCTAATGTTAATCTCGCCTTTAAATAAAATACGTTTTTAACATTATGTTTTCTGTACCTAGAGGTTTATCTAAAAAAATCCGCTGGTAAGAATCAAAGATAAATTGTGGAAATGCATATTTTTTATATTACTTTTGTTCCACCCGCGTTAAGGCTGTCCTTAAAAGAGTAGATAGATTTTCGTTCTAGGGAACGAATTCTGAATATCTTTGGGATTTGATTTTTTTTTTCCTTTCTTAAAATTATGGGATTTTTTTTAAAGCTCGGATGCATTATAAAAGATTACGACCAAAAAAAAAGAAATTCTTTTAAAGTGGCATATTTCTCCAGCACGTCACGATTATGGGTTATTTGTTTAATAAATCTTTTTGATGCTTTATTTTCTCATTTGGAAGGCCCTGAAATCTTATCGTTACTTATATATTAGATATTTTATTAGCAGCGGAATTATTATTAGGGGGGAAAGAGGCAGGAGCGGCGGAGGCTGCGGCACTGCAGCGCCCGGGCGCGCCCTCCTGTGGCCGCGGCCCGCCAGGCACCGCGAATTTCCTCCGCTCCCGGTCTTTCTCCTCCGCGCGATTCCTCCCCAGCCGTGGGCTTCTTCCCTTCCTTTTTGATAGAAACTTAACACCGCTATCATTGAGCATTTAGGCGCGATTAGTGCTGGGGTGTCTCGGTTTCCGCGGGCCGCTTTTGCGGTGTCTTGGCGTTTTGAAGGCGTATTAATGGGCTGAGATAGACTGTCAAAGCACTGCAGGGAACAGAAAACCAAACGGCTCCTTCTAGCCCTGTGGATTAAGGATCGGGAGACACGCGAGAATTTGGCTGTAAGGTCAGGCAAAATGCCGTGAGGAATTCCCCGCGACTTTGCGCATTTCTAATTAATGGGCTTTGTGGGGAGGCCGCATAGAAATATCGTCTTTGTGCCTAAATTACGAGACATTTCCTACTATTTTTTTTCCTAAGCAAACCTCTTTTTTTTCTTATGAGCTAAAAAAAAAAGGAGAAAAATTACAAAAAAATTTTAAAAGAGACATTTTTTGGGGGGGGTCGAATTCCCAGGGCGCGGAAGAGAAAGAGAGGGAGGTGAGGAGCCCCTGTGCTCCAGCTGGCAGGGACTGGGGCAGGGCACGCTCACTGCACGACGCCGAGAGCTCACCTCGACCCAGCCGGGATTTTCTTTGCGTTATGATGCATTTGCTAATATGGCCAGCTATGCGGTAAAAGTGTGTGTGTGGCTGTGCGTGTGTGTGAGAGAGAGCGAGGGAGGGAGGGAGAGGGTGAGACAGAGAGAGAGTGGGTGGTGGTTGAAAATAACAGAGGAACCTTAAGGCGCCTAATTATTCAGAAAGGTTAAAGGTGATGACCTTGACATTTTGGAAGTTCAAAGGCATACACTTATGTTTTTCTTGCTAAAGTGTTTTAAATTTTTTTTTTTTAGCCATGCCTCCCTCCTCTTCTATTTCCCTATTTTTTGAATTCTCTGTTTTTTCCTGACTTAGCTGGCACTTTTGCCTTCCCTGCCTGCGAGAGTAGCGAGAGCCACCTCGTCCTATTCAAAAAAGCCAAATTCTTTTCTCACTCGTCGCCTTTATTGCACATTGCGGAAATCTCTTTTTCGCCCACCAGAAGGTGTATAATATAACCCAATTAAGCTGTTTAGAACCTCGGGTTTTATGGTGTTGTCTAGACAGTTCAAGGTTTTGTAAACAGCCCAGCCAGGTCACGCAAGATAAAGCGGCGAGGAGCGGAGCGGGATCTGCTCCGGGTGCCGGCCCCCGGCGGGGCCCGCCGCGAACGGGAGCGGCAGCGCGCTCAGCCCCGCTCCGCTCGCCCTGCCCGGCCGGCGCGGTTAGAACCACCCCTCTGCTCCCAGAGTGCTGGGGGTGGGTTGTGCTTTTGGTTTAGGGTGGGTTTTTCTTTTTTTTTTTTTTTTTTTTTTTTTTTTAATTAAATTTTCTTTTCTTTTTTTTTTTTTTTTTTTTCCCAACTAGTGCCAATTGTTTATAGCTCCCTCTTGTCTGACTCGCTTGGAGCCCTCAGTCTTTCTGCCTTGCTCTTCACTAACAAGTAAACAGTCATTGGCGTTGGGGATTCTGGGCTTATTCGGAGCCTGACCAGTTACACGAAAAGCCTTTTTCGTTGTTTATAGTAATGGTAGCACCATCAGAAGTGATGGTCTGCAGACAGCCATGTTGGCTCTGTCTCACAGCGAACGGGGAAGGTACGCATACCTACAAAGGAGACTCAGCCATCTGAACTATTCCTTAATTAAAATGCTTTTTAAAAAACCCGGGTAGCCTTCCTCACATTATTATTTAACTGAACTTGGCTCTAGCCCGGAAAACGCTAAGATCCTTCGGAGATGGAAATCCATACAGTGCACGGAAGTTATAACCTTAACTTTACTAGAAACCATTTATTCACATGAAAAAGACAGTGGCCCATGCTTTTGGATG
This sequence comes from Ammospiza nelsoni, assembly GCF_027579445.1. Taxonomy (NCBI): domain Eukaryota; kingdom Metazoa; phylum Chordata; class Aves; order Passeriformes; family Passerellidae; genus Ammospiza; species Ammospiza nelsoni. Next base: position 18,287,556 of record NC_080639.1, read on the forward strand.
ACAATAGAAACATATATATATATATTTTATATATAGCGAGCGTACATTTACCATCTCTTAAATAAACCGCATTCACTTAAAGGAAGGAAAGTGTTATCCTAGCTCAAAAGCAACAACAGAGCCCCCCCCGAACTCAATGAATTGTAAGCAACAACTACCAGACACACTGCAGGTCCATTGCTGGCACTGTGGGAGAGGGAAAAAAAGCACCTTTGGCGAAAAACACTCGAGAGTGGACAGTTGGATTTACCCTAGCTTGCCCTTATCAGGAATCTGCTCCGCCAAGCCCCGAAATCTCCAGTGGCCATTCAGTGTGGGGAGTTGCACATGAAAATGAAACTTTGAGTTCCGCAGGGTGGATGTGTCAAGTAAACAAATGAACTTTTGCATTCAGATGGTAGGTCAGAGAGACCGACGTTTTCTTTGTTTTTCTTCTTTCTTCCTGTTCTCTTGCCTTTTTAATATTATTTTTATTTTCTTTTTCCTTTTTTTTTCCTTTTTTTTTCTTTTTTGTTTTGTTTTTCAAAACAAGGGATTCCCTGTGAAATACTGGAGTCGATCTCTGTTCAGTTTCTTTTCTTTCATCCTTCGGTTCTGGAACCAGATTTTAACTTGCCGGTCAGTGAGGTTGAGCATTCTGGACAGCTGCAGTCTCTTCTCTTTGTTTATGTACACGTTGAAGAAAAATTCCCGTTCCAGTTCTCTTATCTGATATTTGGTATAGGGGCACCTCTTTTTCCTCGATCGCTGGGGAATTGCTGAAATTCAAGAGAGAAGAAACTGATTCACGCTGTTGCTACGAACATGCTCAGCTAGGGTTTGGTGGGAGACTTTGATAATATCCCATTGCCTGCAAAGCAGCCCTCTAGCCCTTCAAAAAATATTCCCGACGCTTATAATCTCCGGGTGACTTAGCAAGAAAAGCCAATATTTCCCAACTTCTCCTTAAAAGAGAGCTCTTCGAGCAATACAGAGAGATATTTAAATGGGCTGGAAAAATTCCAAGTTTCTCAAACTCCTCTCGCACACACCCCCCGCCCCAAACAAACGAAGATCTTAAGCTCTAAACCGAAGGCAGCTCTGAGCACTACCTGTGAAATCTCTCCGTCTCCCCCCGATGAATCAACAATTTAATAACAATTAATATCCTCTTCCAAGAATACCTTAAGCCCACCTAAATTGGTTTCCTATCGTAAACACGCTTTACAACGGTAAAGGAAATCTTATAGGATATATAAAATCCTTTGGATGCTTATAAAATTGCACATAAAATGCGGCTTGACAAAGTGTTGGCCTTGTACTCTTGCCCCCAATTTACTACTGATACCTACCTGAACTGTTGCTCTTCTCTGCAACAGCCTCACCAGAAGGGGAATCGGCGCTGTTTGCTGGTGTCACTTTCTTCTCCTGGCTGGAAGGTGTTTTACTGCAAGTGCTGTTCTGGGCTTTCAAGTCGCCCTTCTCGGCGTCCCCCTCGCTCTCGGAGTGCTGCTGGTACGGGGGTCCGGGGGCTGTCTCGTAAAACTGGTCGAAGCCTTGCGGCAGGATGCCGTTCCTCCCCACCGAGCTGTAGAAGTTGGAGGCGGCGGGAGACGGTCCGTGGTGGCCGCAGACAGGGTCCGTTTTGAACAACATTTCCGTCCTCCTGTTCGCGGGCTGCAGAAAGTCTCTGTGCATCACCTCTTCAGCTGAGTAATAAGGAGCATAACTGCCCCTATACTGCCATTTGCTGCGCTCTAATCCGTATTCCCTGAATGCCACTTCGCGCACAGGTTGAACATGAGGTAAATTAGAAGAATAAGGAAAAGTCATTTGACAGGACGACGATTGAGACAAAAAAGAGGGTTTCGTCGAGAAATCTGAGGGTGAGACGTAATAGGCGCACCCTGGCAGATACATATTGGATGTGCCGTGACTGCAATCGTCAAACTCAGTCATGTCTTCCTTTTTGCGATTGCAAGCAACCAGGAGGCTTCAATGCATTGAACAAGATCCATCTATTGCACAAGAGGGTTTGGACAGGATCAACTAAGAAAAAATCCCCACCGTGTGCTGACGTGCAATTCATCTTGATTGATTCTAGTGGTAATTATGTCACGTGACGCGATGTAGAAATGTCCTTATATCTATATCAGCCCCTCGGAAAGGCTCCTAAGATCTCTCCAAAGAGCCCTCCCAGCACGGGGAGGCGAGCGCGCCGTTTGTACAAATATAGCCGGTTTTGAGTCTCATCCTTTCAGCAGGCGATGCGAGGCGCACGTAGGTGGTGCGGATCACCTGGGGCCGCGCCGCCCGGGCAGGCGCCTGCCCACCGCCCCAGCCCGGCGCGGAGCCCCCCGCCCGCATCCCCGCCTGCCTCCCGGCAGCCAGGGGGGAGCTCGGCCGCCGCCGAGGAAGGCAGCCCCCGGAGCGAGCCTTGGGGGCTCACGGACCGGCACCCCCGGCTCGGAAACGCGATCGCTTCCTCCTCAGAAGGAGCGATACCCTCCGGCCGCCGCTCAAGCGGATGATGAGCGGGTGGGTGATGGTTCACTCAGGAAAGCCAAGTCCCATTCACACACTCGAGTGTACGACCGGATCTGCCCGCCCGGCTCCTGCAATCCACAGTTGGCATCAAAACCGGTCACGAAATTCAAAGCCTGAGTTTCGATCACCTCGTTTTCCCTCGCTTATAAGCCCAAACACTGCGCACTTGTGTCAGGGCGCCAAACTGAAATGAGAAATACGCAAACAGAACATCTCTCAGCAGCCGCATTTACGAAAGGGAGATACTTTCGGGCTCTCTGTAAGGCAGAGGGCTATGGCAGGAATAGAAGTCCACCAAGCACGGTTTCCTTGGGAAGCAGAGCAGCAGACAAAGTGACCTCTGTTCTCCTGCCTCCAACTCCCACCAAAATGTTCATTTTCATTGGAAGGGAAAAGCAAGACTTGGGAGCTGGCGGCACGCACGGCAGCCGCCAACCCCGCTCCCGCCCTGCCTTCGAGGGCTCATTTTTGCCAATTTTCCTTTTTTTCCTTAAAATATGATTTTATACAGACAAGCACAAACAGGGCCGCAAAGGTTGAAAACAGAGGAGAAAAACGAATACGCGCCAGCAATAGCCTTATACTCGACCAATCCCTCCTTCCAGAAACATTTGCCAGCTCTCCATGGGAATGGGGTTTTTCCGCCACTGTACCGCATAGCCAGGTCAGCTCCATCACATGGCGCTCCCCAAATAGCCCCGGAATCTGGGCGAGCTCCCCAGGCCGAGCACGGCGCCTCCGGACACCCAGCAATGCCCGGGCGGAGGCTCCGGCAGGCGGCAGGGCCCGTGTCACCTCCGTGTCACCTCCGCAAAGGCACCTCCGGCTGCCGCAGCCAGCCGAGAGCCCGGCAGGTGGGGAACCGGCCCCGCAGAGCTCCGGGCAAGCGGGGACCAGGCCCGTGGGCTCCCCGGCTCCTCGGGCCGTGCCCGCCGAGCACTCGGCTCCGCTGCTCCAGGAGCCTCCTGCTCGCCCTCGGCCGCGCCATGCGGAGACGCTCCGGGGGCGGGAGCCCCGCAGCCCGGGCTGCCCCGCAGCCTGCCCCCCGCCCCGACACCGGCACCGGCACCGGCACTGCCCCTCCTGCCTCCCCGGGCTCCCCAGAGCAGCCCGGGGCTGCCCAAGGGCTTCCATGCCGCAGCCCAGCTAGCCCTTTCTAAACATAAAAAGACCAAAGCCAGGCAGATATTATGGAGCTCATTCTTAACATGCCCCCACAGCCGCCTCTTTCTTTCCTTTTCTCTTTTCTTTGTACAGTTGGGTTTTGGTTTTGATTTTGTTTTTTTTTTTTTTTTTTTTTTTGCTTTGGTGTCTCACTCGCAAAACACCTCAAACGCCACACATCGCTCTCAGCAGATAGACTCTTGCAAGTTGCAAGTTATCACTAGAAATCAAAGCACAGAACCACCACTCCCTGCCTTAATCAGCTTCCGAGCCCTCTCGGTTCTGCTGCAACATTAAAAACCAGCCTCCCAAAAATGATGTCTGCGCAGTTAAGATGGCTCCTGTGTCACTAATTACCCTGGACCTTGCAGCAAAGCAGGGCAGGGCTCCGTTCGGATTGTGCCCCCCCAAGGTTTCTGATCGCCCATCTCTCCAAGAGAGATGGTTCTGGAAACCTATGGAGCTTCATTTTCTTTACCGTTCAAACAACTAATTGCGCCCTAGCCAGAATCTTTCACGTTCTTTTCGATGCAACAAGCCTAGCATCAGTTACATTTTGGCGCAGGAGCCAACGGGTTTCAACTAATTCAAGTTCAAAGACATGGCGACGGTTTGTTAATACGAAAGCTCTTTTAGGAAACAATCCTTTAAGAAACGATCTAATTTGAGAAATGTGAGACCAATATCACAGCAGAGACCCCGCTGCAATAAGGCAGAGCTGGGGGTGCCCGCCTGCCAGAGCATTTTCACCCCGGGGTCGGTACCAGCCCAGCTCTGAACATCACAATAACACCCCCGCACACTCCCCCCCTCTTTTTTTTTTCTCTTTCCCTTACGCAGATTAAACAGCATCGAAACATAAATGCACATCATGTACACAATCAGGCGAATACTTTACCGTTAGGCGTCTTGAAACATCTGCAGTCGTTGCCTGGAATCACCAAGTATTCAGGTCCAAGAGACATTTCCAAATGCTCTCCGTGGAAATTAAGGCGACTTGCGTAACGTTTGGGCTGAAAAATATACCCGGTCCGGCTGGAGAAGATGCGGTATTTTTGTGCCACCCAAGATAAGACACTAACTTGACCTTAACTTTGTTATGGCGCCCCTAGTATCTGGAGAACGTGAACAGACACTGTCTGGCAGCTCTCGTAAAAACCGACTGGAGAAGAGATTCTGAGTCATTTCATTTATTGCCACTACAGTTCTGCAAGAAAGCTTTTCCTCTCTGCCAAACTTTAATTATTTATGCTCTTTTAGGAAGCACAAAGGCATCTAGAGCCATTCCCAACAAACCAAGTTGCGTTTGCAGCCTTATCAAAAGAGGAGGGATGGAGAGCCTCCTCGAAGGGCTTTATCACGTTTAGGCTGCGGTGGAAATGCAAAGATGTTTATGTTTGAGTAAATAAAGGGATGAACCGTCCCCTGCGTGCTGCGGAGGGGCGCGGACGTGGGCGCAGCAAGCGGGTGCCCGCCGCTCCATCCCGCCCCGCACACACCCGCAAAGCCGGCACAGGGGGCACCTGGTGAGGCACCCAAAATAATCCAGTGGAAGGGCGTGGAGTACATCCCCCCGACTCGGGTGCATCTCCTTGCCGCCCAGCCGGCGTGTCGCACACGCTTGTGCACACGTGTGCCCAGGGGACAGCCCGCCTGGCTGGCTGGCTGGCTGGGTGTGCGCAGGCAGGGCGCGCCCGCGGCTGTGCCACGCGTGTGTGCCTCCCCACGCCGAGCCGCTGCCCTCGCCCATCGCTGCCGAGGAGGGGATGAGCCCTGGAGTGTGGGCATCAGTGAAATCATGCACCATTCTCTACCGCCGATGTGCCTGTGCGCAGTGTGAGCCCACAAACACGCACGTCTGAGTGTGCACACGCGGTTACACACAACGGGCACTGCTGAAATGAGTGCATCTATGGATACACGGGCACACACGGAGACACATTATACACAGACTTTCTCAACAAACCGCAATTTAGATCCTACCTCCTCTGCCTTTTCTCTTTCCGTAGGCGATTTAGACTAGGAGCTGCTTCACAATAAGCCATCATCGTACATCAGATGCGTTTAATAAATAATATATTGCCTTTCACGTATTTTCATCCGAGGTTCCTCTTCGGATTTCATATCACCCATGCAAGAAAGGGACGGGTTGTACTGGGGAGGACTAGGATGGGGAAGAACAGCAATGGGTCAATTTCTCATGGACTGTAGCCGTCAGAGTAGTATTCCAGGAGAGGGTAAGAAAAGGGACTTTATCTGGTTTTTGCTCTTCTCCTGGCTTGCATCATTGGGGTTGCATCTAGGTTTTTAATTAGGGAATGCCACTTGGATGGATGAAGAGACCATCATTGTCCGCAATGCGTCAACTCCCAGCACAGAGGCTGAACGTATCCAAGATTTGGAGGGACCCAGGAGTGGTTCCTGTGGCTGTGGATGGCTGGGTGTGCGTCCCTTGCCCCCGGGGAGCTGTCACCCGCCGAGGCTTCGTCCCCGCTTTCCTACTGGCAGCCACCCCGCCATGAGCGAGGTAGGGTTTTGTCTGCATTGGGCACTGCGGGCGGTAAGAGTGGCGACAAATGCTTTGGGCTGGTTTTCCTTCTCCCCCCGAAACACCACCCAAGCGTTACCTTTGGGGCTCCCTGGAAAGCTTTCGGGAAAATGGCTGCGTCTCTGCCCGCCTAGGAATCCGGGATTTAGCTCCAAATTCATCTGGACTACCGTGCCCTCCCGAGCACGTACTGGAGTGAGTAGGAGCCAAGTTCAAATATGATTCTTTATGAAATAATAATGAGTTTATTGCCTTTGGGAAGGCTATCTGCCTGTGTAAGTAGGTAGTAGCTTTGTGCCGTTCCTTGCTGTTGTTTAGACTCTTTGTATACGCCACGAACAACCATATCTGAGCCCATTTCACACGCCAGAAAAGAAGCCAGCCTCTGCCAGCCTAATTATTGTTACTGCTGGGAGCCGTGGAAACGCTCTTCGTTAAGAAACGAAGACTTAGGTTGAAACTGCAGCCGAAAGGTATTTTAATACTGACCTATGAATCCGTGAGATTTTTCTTTTAGAATTCATATTCTGAGGTGTCAGACTAAGGGCAATGTGTATTTTTCTCAGGCCTTGGAGCTCTGGCCAGTCTCCCTGCTCGGATGTTGCAGAGGCCGGCGGCTCTCGGCAGGGAAAACCTCTCATCAAGATGCGGGGAAAATCGATCTCAATCTCGTCCCAAAACAGTGTTCAAACGGCTTAGACACTGCTACCAGCCCCTCTGGTTGGGTTATCCTCTGAGGTCTAAATCTGGGCAAAATCCCGAACCCGTTCTCACTTTTCCCTCATGCAAATCTATGCAGAAACGGCCATGGGGGCTGACTGGTGAAACAATCAGCAAAACCTCCGTGCTGTTCCTGCGCCTGCAGCACCTCGGGGTGAGACTGGGCCCAGCCTGCCCTCAGCCGCTCTGAGCCCGGGCCTGTGTCCCGGCACCGCCCGCCGTCCGTCTGTCGGGGCAGCGCCTGGACAAGGCCAAAGTCAGGAGGGCGAAGGGCAGGGCCCGGCCCCGGGGGAGGCCCCGCGCTGCCCGGGAGGCGCGGGGGGCAGAGGGGCGCTTTTCCCGGGGCGGGAGCCCTCGGCCGTGCCCGGGGCTGGCGCACACAGCGCTCCGGCCGCGCTGCGCCGTCGGGGCGGCTCCGCGGGGCCGGGTGCGCGCTCAGGGTACGCGCGGCCCTGCGCGGCTGTCACGTGCGCGCTCCGCAGGGCTGCGGTCGGGTCTGCGGCTCCGGGGGGCAGGGTGGAAAGGGGAAAAAAAAAAAAAAAAAAAAAGACTAAAGAAAAAGGTTTATTTGCTAACCACTTTCCCCATCGCTGCTCGCGCAGGTTACTCCAAACCACAAAACAAGCCGGCGCCGCAGGCTGGCCCTGCGTGCAGGGCAGCAGATGAAGGGAGCGGCCGGGACTCACAGAGCTGACGTCTTTACTAGGCGTTATTCCTTTATTTTGCTGCAAAATGGTGTTTACATACAGATAAAAGAAATCGATCTTAGTTTAGCACCGCTTGTTCTCCGGGGAAAGAGAGGGTGGGTGGGATGCAGGACAAAATCTATATAAATGGAGAAAGAAAGGTAAAAAGCTGATAATACATGTTTCCGTGCTGGTCCGGCTCATCTTCTTCATCTTGGCTAAGAACTCAGCGCTGCCTATTTGCGGAGGGGTCCTACGCGTTTCGAGAATTTGGTTTAAATGGTAAAAAGACACACTGCCCGCGATTCCCTGCGCGTACGCTCTACTCTAGGGGTGAACACTCCGGGCACAAGTTCATGCAGGAACGGGTGGACTCTGCTCTAGTACATAGAAAGAGCCTGCTCTCGCATAACTACTCTTTTCTTTTTCATCCTCCGGTTCTGAAACCAAATTTTAACTTGCTGATCGCTTAAATTCAGTCTGTTTGATAGTTCTTTCCTCTTCTGTCGGTTAATAAACTCATTGAGGAGAAACTCGTTTTCCAATTCAGCAATTTGTTGTTTTGTGTATGGTTTCCGTTTCTTTCTTGATCTCCCCTGGGTGGGGCACCAAGGCAAACCTACAACAAACACGTCGATAATTTAGTGGATTAAGTCTGGTTATGCAAATATAGGAATATGAAAAAAAAAACAAAACAAAGCAAAACAAAAAACTAACCCAAAAAAACCCAAAACCAACCAAAAAGAAAAAACAACAACAACAAAAAAACAACAACAACAAAAAAAAAAAAAAACCACCGCAACATATCAGAGCTAAACTAGGTCAGAAAACTGGGCAAAGCAAATCTGACAGCACAATTTCTATCTAATCTCCGAGTCAGATTCAGTGATTTTTGCTCAGAAAAAGTTACATGGAGGGTTACAAAGTAATTACAGGCATCTCTTAAAAAGAACTATATATATATATATAGGTCTCTTCTAACTTAAGCGAGATGTTTAAGGCATACCATCCTGCACTGAAGGTCTGAGGCATGACTGGACTGCTGCGGGCTGAACTGTCAGGTTCAAGTTGACGGGATTCTTGATGTCCTCCTTTAAGCTTGAATTGCAGGAATTCACTTCAAAAAGAGCAGCCGAGCCGTGCAAACTTCTCTGCAGGCTCGAGTGGTCATACTTTACGGGCTTTAAGTTGGCTGTGTGAGTAACAGTTGGGTCATTTGCAAAAGATTGCCTCTGCCTGCATCTCTCCTCTTGTTTGGAGCTCGTATCGTGGGCGTAATATTTATTGTTGTCTTCCAGGCACTCCTTGTTGCCGTTGGAGCCGATGTTGATTGGAACGGAGCCGGGGAGGTAAGGCTGCGCCGCGCCGCCGAACGCGTGGCTCTGCGGCTGGGCTGCGCACGAACTTGAGCAAGTCCAGGGGATCGAGCTCCGCGGGTAGGAAATGGTGGGCAGAGCCGCCAATTGACTGCCATTAGCCCGCAAATTAGGAAAATAAAAGGAATCTGGCGATTGCAAATTCAAGAGAGAACCAACGTAGCCAGATCTGTAGAGACTGCGATCACACATTTCCAACAAAGGACTTCAGCTGTTCTTACAGCGGTATTTAGTTACAACAGGGAATAAGCGGAAAGCCTGAAACGATTGGACGAAACTTTGCAGACAGGTTCTTCAAAGCCGGTAATTTCAGCACCGCCTCCAGCGACCGAGCCACAGAGTCCCCCCCTCCCCACCCTTTTTTTTTTTTTTTTTCTTTCTCTTCACCCCCACTTTTAAAAAGTCTTATGATAACACTTGAAATATGAAAATATCGAGCTCGCAAGGGGGAGGGGAAACCACGGTCTCTGCTTCTATAAAAGTGGCCGGGGTGGGTTGGCAGAGCTGCGGCGCCAGCGGAGGGATGCGCGGAAAACAAACATTTGCCGAGAGGACGGGGCAGCCCCGGCGCAGCCCGTGCCGGCCGTGCCCCCCGGCTGGCAGCGCCCTCCGGGCCAGAACCCTGATACCCACGGTAAGAGTGGGCACCGAGGGCTGGAAAGAACTTGCGATGTCTGTGAGATGTGGATGTTTTGGGCATACGTGTGTACTTCTGCCCCAACTGCATGATATGCATATGCGTGCAAATAAAGTGTAAATGGATGGGATATTACCGAGATCGTCATTCTGGCACACTACTGACCAGCATTCTCTCAGGTCCGCACGTCTGCCCTTTTTACCCCTTTTGCCTTTCATCTTCACTTGGAAGCGCTTCTGGCGAGCAACGCTTCTAAAACTCGGAATCTGTTTTGTCTTTGAAATACAATCAAACAAACATCAACAAACAGAGAACAACAGCAGCAACAACACGGAATTGCTTGGGCAACCCTCTGAGATTAAATAAATAAATAAACAAATAAATAAATTCGGAAGACTTCAAGAAAGAAAATGCCAGGGTCTGCTCCTCAGCAGAGAGGGTATGAACGCAGCAGCGGGCACAGGGAGGGGAGAGTCAGCCTCATCTCCCAGGTTGTGTGTGAGGAGATTTTCTCCCATGAGAAGAAAATCATCCCTCGCTGTTTTATTACTGTGTTATTTTGGGGAGTTACACATATTTTTATATTTTTGGTTGATCAAAAAAGAGCCCATTTGTTCCATTATCTCTCTCATTTCCCCATAACCCCATAGTTATTAAATCATATGTGAGAGCATCCTCACAGGAGATTGCCCGTGTCCTTTCCCAGACCGTGCGGTTAGGGAGACAGAGAAGGGACAAGGCCCCGTGAGCTGCCCCCGGAGCCCTGGCAGGGAGCTGGGGAAGGATTGGGGCACCCGCGGGCTCCGCGCTCCCGGCTCCCCCTGCCCGCCGCCCACAAACCCGCGGGACGCTGAGGCCGATCCGCCACCCGGAGTGGGGTTTCTGTCCCCGGCCTCTCTCCCAAGGTCCCCCCGGTGTGTGCGAACCCGGCGTCCAGCGAAGCCTTAATGCCTGGGCTTTGCCACTTTCATTACCTCGGTTAAAAACTTGAACCTAGTTAGCATGTAGGGTTAATTTTCCCTGTTATTATCCTCTTAATCACAGTTTTAATCTTGGTTTTATTTCTAAGGCGAGATCAGAGACGCTGCCCTTCTTGACATTGTCCTAATCAAATTCATCTTTCAGTTTAATGGGAAATTGAGGGAAATTCTGCAGTAATTTCATTGCCCTGGAAAAAAAATCTTTAAATGATTGCTCTCTCCTAGACCACACAGGACCACACAAGCACCGCTGGAGGATATTGCTGACCACTGCCTTTAATTTTTATTGTTTGAATTATGTCTACCAATTGAATCTCCCTCTTATTAGCTGACTTGTATTCTAACTTTGTGTTCCCTTAGAAAATGGGAAATATTTTTTTTTTTCATAATCGCCTTTTACAAAAGAGCTGCTTTTCGGTTCTTGGAAGAGAAAAGGAACATTCAGTTCAAAGGCTATATTTTTGTCTGCAATAAACACAAGGAATGGATGTGAGTTCCCAGTTACCGGAAAGAAAGGTGACACTTCAAACTAACTTTTATGGGGTTAGAGAAAACAGAGCTTTCAATTAATATTCAAGTCGTTTGTAATTGCTAATTAATACAAAAAATTAAAAAGAAAGGAAAAAAAAAAAAGATAACATAATAAAAACCTGAAATAGCTGGAGACACTCACAGTTACGGAAAGTGTTTAAATCTACATGGAAAAACATTTAGAGAAACATCATGTTCCAGAGGCGGCTGGCCTCGGAGCCGAGGGGAGCGGGCTGGAGTGGAGGGAGAGCCTCGGACGGGCTTGTGCTGCTTTTTCCAGCCCCATCCGGCTGCTGGTTTGGGGGCGGCGTGTTAATGCCTCGGGTGTCCCCCCGCCTGTGTCTGTACAGGAAATATCGCCGCTGAGGAACAGGGCGGCCCGGGGGCCTGCTTCACACGCTCCTTTCCTCTTTTCCGCTCTTTTTTTTCCCCCCTCTGGTTTTTAACCAGGCGTCCGGATAGGCCTGGACATCAGAGCTGACCACACGCTGTAATTTCACTGGCACAGTCCTCCCGTTCACGGACGAAGGGTGCTCTGCGTGTGACCGAGCCTCCCTCGCTCGTTTATCACTCGGAAACGCGGCGCCCGGAGCCGGGGGAAGGCTTCCCCTGCCTATGCCGGGGGTTGTCCAGGAGATGGCAGGATTGCCTCAGACATGACTGGGAAACAGCGCTGCCTGACAGGAGCCCAGCAGTGCATCACTGCGCCGCTGTGCATCTGCAATTCGCTTTGTCGAGGTACATGTTAATTATCCGCAATAACGAGCGCTTCGTTTCAGAGGAACCTTCACAGCCTCTTCTCTGAACATGGGCGGCTGGGGCTGCGCGGCTGCAGCCCGGCCCAGGAGGTTTTGAACAAGGCTCACCAACGCCCCAGCTCCAGGCTTAATTTCAGCCTTTTGATTTCACCTTTGAATTTCAGCCTGTAGGTAGGGGGGCAGATGTGCGCCTCATCTTCCTCCTGCCGGTAGCTGCTGGCTTCTTAATGATTCTGCCCGTTCTTAGGAAACTAAAAAGCGACTCCTCTCCATCTGGTACCGATTTGCCAGACAGTTCGGGTTTCATTCTGCCCGAGGAAGGCGGCTTTGGCTGGGCAAGCTGCGCCTTCCGAGAGCGCGGAGCCCGGCAGAGCCAAAGGTTAAGCCTGGGAGGAGGAAGAGAGCAGCCCGCGATGGCTCCGCGGCCGGGAAACAAAACAGCTCTGGCAGTGCCCGGCCGTCCGTCCGCAGGGAGGCTCGGGGGAGGAAAACCTCCGCAGAACTAATGGCAGTGTGTGCGGGTGAGTGGGGTGCCAAGGGGCAGAAGACAAGAATTTAAAACATTCGGAGAAAAGAAGGTTGCATCAGCAGAGCGGGCTGTTCCAGGCACGTAAATGAAGAGCGGCACAAGTGTCCTTTTATATTAGAATTGAACAAAAATGCGCTTTGCGATAAAATCTGAACTGCTCAGAAACTGACTTTTTTCGTCCTTTCAGGGAAAACAAACGCCATGAACGTGCGAGTGGAGTAGAAAGGGGAAGGAAGAGGGCGGAGGAAGAGGAAGATAACCTCCCGATGGAGCCAGGCGGCTGCGGGGAAGACGGAGGCACCGCTCCGGGCCGGCCCGGGGAAGCGGCAAGTGCCGGGACGTTTTGGAAAGGGAGAACAAAGGGGCGGCCGAGGGCAGGCGGAGCGGGGCTCGGGGGGACAGGGGACACACAGCCCTTCGCTTCCCAGCCCTGTGCTTCTGCAGGCAGCATTTCCTTCTCACTAAAACCCTATGCTGCCGACGAGGCACCCTCGGATGCTCTTCCTCATCCTTTAATGCCCGTCTATCTACCTCTCATTTGCCAGGAAAGGCATCCTGTGTCCCTGAGAGGATTCCAGGCAGACCTGGAGCCCGTGAAACCCCCTGCGGCAAAAGAAGGCGAATTTCTTTCTCTCTTTTTATATACAGCGAAAAGAAATCGTTTTATTAAAGATGGTTCAGGAAAAGATTTGCAACATCGTTAACAGTTTTGAAGTTCAGATTGTATCTCCAACACAAAGTAAAAGCTGACTTTAAGACAAATTTTTTAAAAATCGTTTATGGAGAAATAGATTTATCGTATGTCTTACCACATACAAGGTTAATCAAAATGTTTAGACCAATAGTATATTATAATAAATAATACTCGTTTGGAACACATTTTAATAATTAAATGAGGCACATTAACAGAGAGGATACCGCTTCTCTTTCCTGGTTGTTGATTAGCGTGTCTGATCACCCTGTGTATATCACAACATGCACACTAGGTTTAAAAGAATAAAAAAATCGACAAAATCTTAGCCTTTCGGCCCATATAAATTACAGCATCTTTTGAATTTCCTTATTTATTGCTTCTGTCATAAACACCCGTTTAGTTTTGTAAATGAAAACCTAGCAGTGACCTTCGCTTGTCCATCAAGGAGTTTTTGGGCGTGAGGAAGTAGAAGAGTCTTGGGCTGGTCCGGACAAACAGGGCAGAGCGGGCATTCCCCGCCAGCTCTGTGCAGGTCCATACACACCTCTGCAGGGCAGCCTCTCCTCTGGCTGCAGGCCGAGCTGCCCGAGCCGTCCCGCCCCGGGGCTCCGCGATCTACGCCTCCGCGGAGCGCTCAGCCCTGCGCGGGACAAGAGAAGGGAAGCCCCTTGTCCAGCCGGGCTCCTTTTCCAGCCGGGGCTCCTTTTCCAGCCGGGGCTCCTTTTCCAGCCGGACAGCGCGGGCTCCTCGCACTGAAAGCGAAACTGCGGCGGATAAAAGGCGCAAACCCGAGCTCGACCCCAAACCCGCAGGAGCGGGGAGCGCGGCGGGACGCGCCTGCCATTCTGCGCCCCGCAACTGCTCCGAGAGGTTCTCCCTTCCTTGACAAAGTAATTAAAAACTCTGCTGCAGCCAGGAACCCTGCACTCAATTCTCTCCGGGTCCCAGTGGGCCAGGCAAGTTTGGCAGAAGCCGGGTGCTGCCGCGGGTCTTTATTCCGGCTTTCTTGCATTTCCGATTGATTTTTTTTTTTTTTCACTCGGCGTGTTTTGAAGTTTACGATACCAAATCAAAACTGACACTTTCTGGCACTGGCTGTTGCTTAGAGGAAAAAAAAAAAAAAAAAGAAAAATCACAGAATACCCCCCAAAGACTTAAGCATTAAAAAAATTATAGCTTTTACCATTCAACATATTTAAATTCGTTTATACTGGCCTAGAGGGAAGAACAGAAAATATAATTAATATTAATATTATTATTATTATTTTCAAAAAGAAGAAACTATAATTCACTTGTCAACACTCCCTTACACTGAGAGAAAAACGCTGACTTTCACGGAAAACAATTCCCGAAATTTCGCCACCGCTGGAAGGACAAAAAAAAAATTAAATATATTTTCAAGTATTTTCAAAAGTCTTTAGCTGGTGGTAAATTGAGTGTATATTTTCATCACTGTCCGCAATTAATGCATCAGGATACGTTGTCTTTCAGTTTGGAGACTATTTTCTTATCCTTCACCCTCCTGTTCTGAAACCAAATGGTAACTTGTCTCTCAGACAAGTTTGTGGCTGCGGATATCCTTCGCCTCTTGTCCTTGTTAATGAACTTGTTAATGGCATATTCATTCTCGAGTTCTTTAAGCTGCAGTTTTGTGTACGGCACTCGCTTCTTCCTCCCGCGCCGGTAGACACACATATCGGGCTGGTTTAGTGCAACGTCCCCTATTGTAAAAGACATTATGTGAAAAATCAGAATTTTATTACAGGCTTTTAAAGCTCAACCGATACTTGTTGGGCACTGGTTTTCATGGGCAAATAAATAATGCCGGGTTGTTTACAGTTTATTATTATTTACACTGCCACATTATTTGCACTCTAGTAAAGCCCCACCAAAACTTTGATGGACTGTCATCACTTTTCAGGCATGCATCGCTAACCGAGCATGCAGGGCGGTGGGGCATTGGCTGGGGGGCTGAGAGCGGCTCGCTGCTGGCAGCGCACACACAGAAATCGCTTTGCTGAGAGTTCCCCGGGTTTGTTTGCATGTGGTTTGTGCCTCTGTGCCCTCACTGCTCGCGGTCTCTTAAGTGCTCTGGGGCCGCCGGATCAGTGGCCAGCCGCAGAGGCAGAGGAGAGCAAGCATTCGAGCCGCCGTCCTGCAAACTTCAAACGCGACTCTAAACCCGGCCACCGAGGGAAGCAGCGGGAGAAGGAGCCCGGGGCCGCCCGGAGCTCGCAGCCCGGGGGTCGGGTGCCCTGGCGCTGGTGGCGGGGAAGTTCTGGGGTCGGTCCCGCGGGCATGGAAAGCAGAGGGTGAGGGTTTTCTCGGGGGTAGACGGCCGAGGGGGGAGTGAGAAAAAGAGAATATCCACCGCCCCCACCCTGCCCTATGCGTGTCTGTGCAGCGTGTCCGGCTCGGCAGGCCGCCCCTGCAGCCCGCGGGCGGGGGAGGGGACGGGAAGGCGGAGGAGGCGCGGGGGTGTTCTGCTCAGACCATTTCTCCCCCTCTCGTACCTGGAAAGGACGATTTCCAGAAGTGCGAGCTCTGTGTCTGATCTTTGGCACAGTAAACCTGACTATTCCAGCCATTAGCCAGAGTCCAGGACTGATAGCCCTCCATTGAAATGTATGTTTCGTGTCTCGGTTCCCCAGAGCCAAACGTTGAGACCATGTCTATGTACCCAGGAACGTGCTGGTAGGGGGTTGTATAGCCCTGGTAGAAGGACACTTCCTTTGCCCTGGAGGAGACTTCATTGGCGGGGACACTCGTGCTGGTCAAGCTGGAGACGTCCATGTACTTTTCCACGGGAAAGCCGCCAATGGAGGCGTGGGGGGGAGACTTCAGGGCGTTTTGCTGTATCCCGACCCCGTGGGACATCCTGCAGCTATAGTATCCATTGCCAAAGTGATACCCATAGCCCAGCGCGGGGGCGCCGGCCGGCGTGGCGGAGCCCGGGCAGTCCTTGGTCGGGGGGTCGGGCCTCGCCGCCGCCCCCGAGCGCTCCCCTCCGCCGGCGTAGGCGAAACCCGAGGCGGCGGCGGCGGCAGCGGCGGCGGCGGCCGCTCGGCCCGTGTGCGCCGCCCCAAAAACGGGCGAGGACAGAAAGTTACGGCACTGCCCGGGGGCTCCGCCGCCGCCGCCGCCGCCGCTGCTGTCGCCGCGCAGTCCGTCCATGTCCCAGCTCGCTGCTTTGCTCATGGCCTTGCACATCGCAGGCGGCGGCGGCGGCGGCTCGGTCCCCGGCCGGGCATGGTGCGGATGGTTATTTGCCTCCAACAGGTTGGATCCTGGCGGTACGTTTATAAAAACGAAGTCCAGGTTGGGAGGGGGGACCGGGGCGGGGGCGGCCGGCCCCAGATTAGTTTGCCTCAGCCGGGGGGCTGCTCATAGGCTGCCGTCGGAACATGTGACCCTCCCGCTGCCCGCACTGCCCCTTTCGCCTCGCAGCCCCCCGGCCGGCACCGACGGCGCCCCCACCCTCCGCTCCCACCCCCGCCCCGCAGCCGCGCTCCCGCCCCGCCACGGCCCCGGCGCTGCAGCGGGGGGAGATTGGGCGGGCGAGCAGCGGTGATGCCCCTCCGGACCAACCTAGGCCCCCGTTTCCTCATCTCACCCTTCCTCCTGCTCGCGGCTTCAAAAAGGCCAGCCGAGTACCACTGGACCTTTTGAGGCCGCCGGCAGGGGCCTTTTTTACAGCCACGGACAGGGGTCTCACCGGATCCACAGCGAGACTTTCTCCAGTTCATTGTTGCCTCTGCAAGAAGGGGAAAACCCCAACCCAGTCTTTGTATTCTATCCTCCCCACCTCCCTTCTTCCCGGTGATGTATGGAGTAAATAGGCTTTGTTCTATGGGAAAAGGGGTGCCCTGTCTTCACTGAGCTGTCGGTCCCTGGGAGAACCCTCCTTTTACCCACCCCCCCCCCCCTCTCCTTACTCCCCCCGATATCGCTCCCGGCTAGGAAAATGCACGGGGCTGTGCGCAGCGCAAGATGCTGAGCCTGGCACTCATTAGATGTGGCTTTTTCCCCGTGCAGTGTCAGCTCATGTCGTGGTAAGGCAGCCTAGTTAAAAAGCGGAGTTTGCTTACGCTGACGGCTGTTCCCGCGGTCACTTCCCAAGAAGGTGGCAAATCCTTCTGTCGTCTCCCTCGACTCTCTCACCGAGTCGGGATGGAAATGCAGGAGCGCGGAGTACTGGAAATGGAGAAAGCTCCGAAGACGACTCCCAGCTCCAGCTCCAGCCCCAACCACAACCTCAACCACAACTCCAATCCCTACCCCTCTGGACCGAGTCCAGTCGCTCCGCAGTTGTGTATTGCACACTTTGCTCTCTCTTGGGCGCGGAGGGCAAGAAGTTGCTGGGAAAAGTGTCAGCGTCGGGGGGAAGGACAGGGAAACTCCGCGCCGCTGAAAACCCCAGAGCTGGGCTGTGTTTACTGTCCCTGCGGAGGCTCGGGCGCATGGGAGGAGAGGCAGCGGCCATGGAGGTGAAGCTCAGTGCCGGCACCACTGCGGGGCTCGGGGGGGCCCGTGCCGAGCAGCCCGGGCAGGTGGGGCGGGGTCCCCGCTCGCTGGGCTGCGCGGGACAGCCGCAGGTCCCGCAGCAGCGCCCGTCACCCAGCCCGACTTGGTACCCGGTCTAATGATCGCCGGCGGTACCCCTGGAAGGGGGTTTGGAATGACAAACGGGTACCCATAATTACGGAACGGCCGAATGTCATAGACGAGTTCATGTTCATTAGCTCTGACCGCATATTTGCTATTAATCTTTCGTAATCAGCTGAGGAGTGAGCCAGGCGTGATTACAAGTTTCTCTCGGTTATGGGCAGAATCAGTATTTACTCTCAGGACATTAAATGCTCCGTAATTAGAAGGAAGTTTTGTGGAAGAACAATTTTCTCACCCTTTTATGTGGCTGCAAGCAACTTTCTACCGAAAACTTTGCTATTAAAAGAAGCCCAGAGAAACGAAGGACTTTATTTCTCCGGACATCTTTCTATGTGTATTCCCACGTCCTGTTGTGTTTCCTCTTTCAATAAATGCGGTAAAATTTTCTCTCATGTCAGGATATTTAAATAAGGCCGCGAAAGAAAGGAACACCTAAAGGGCAGGGTTTCCGAGCTTTTTGAGGTCGATTGCATCAAAGGAAACCACGGTGCAGCCGCAGCGCTCCCGTAGAGGTCTTCAGCTCTGCCGAGACCTCTGCTCCAGCCAGTGCCCCTCGGTGTACCAAAAAACTCTTTGGGCGGGTTCATGACCAACAACTTCAATTCTGTACAGAGCTGCTTTGTGAAGGGTGTAGAAAACAGCATTGCCTTGCACGGCAGGATATTATACACAGGAATAAATGATCTCATGAGCAAAGGTCGGTTCTCGGAGAGCACCCACCCAGTTTACAAGTCGCAGGATGGGTCCCGCACCCCCGGTCCAGAGGCCCCGAGCAGCCCGGCGCTTCCTTTGCCCAGGGAGAGCAGCTCCCACAGGGCTCAGCCGTGTCGGGCAGGGCAGGGGGACCTGCCGCGCTGGCCGGGTCCCTGTCCCTGCCAGGCCGTCTCTGTCCTCTCTGGGCAGCGCTTCCGCGGGTGGCCAGCGCCCCGAGGAGTCGCGTCGCATTTTCCATTGACACATTGCATGGGAATCCGCAGAGTACATGAGCTAGAAAGCAACGCTGCAGGCGTGCTTGTGCTTCCCCAGAAGAAAAGCTTGTGGGTTTGTTTTTTTTTTTTTTTAATTTTTACAATCCTGAAATCATCTCATTTAGACAAGTGCATTCACCATGATTTAATACAGCTAGGATTCCACTCAAACTTTTAGCACAGGCTTTTAGTATCTGTCTAGTATCCATCTCTTACAGGACCCCCCCCCCCCGATTTTTTATCTCCTCCCTCTCCAGAATTTGCCGATGGTAATTGTGTCGATAGGAAGTTGCTTCTTATGTTCGTGTTTGGTATAAGAAAAATATTCTTGTCCAGGACAAACAGAGAACACAAACAAAATCACTCGATTTATATGTCTCTCAAACTTTATCCTGTTTCCACTGCGTTCCATTGTTACCTTTTAATTCGTATGAATTTTTAATAGCTAAACAGAACAGAAGAACTTTATTTTTTCCCCCATGCCTTTAAAAAATAGCCAGTTACGATAACGAATAGATTGAACAGCAACACGCAAAGAATTGTTAAACTATTTCCCCCTCCAGATCTATGCCACAGCTTCTCACTTCTTTAGTTACTTCAGCCTTAAATAATCCGTTTCGAGACGGAGAAAGTTTTCTCGGGGCTCCCCGCGCGGTGTCGGTGACGCGGCCGCGGGCGGCTGAGCACTGCGGGCGTTGAACTTGAGCTCTGGGGTCACGGGCCGGGGCCGGCCGCTCTCTGCCTGCCCCCGCCGCTCTGCAGCAGCGCGGGGACCGCGGGACCCTGACCTTGGAGCGGCTCTGCAGCCAGCCGCAGCTGCAGCCGAAACTGAACCACCGGCCGAGCCCCTTCGCCACCGGACGTGGGCTTTATCGTTTGAGT
Organism: Ammospiza nelsoni; assembly: GCF_027579445.1. Classification (NCBI taxonomy): domain Eukaryota; kingdom Metazoa; phylum Chordata; class Aves; order Passeriformes; family Passerellidae; genus Ammospiza; species Ammospiza nelsoni. The sequence continues at coordinate 18,307,223 of NC_080639.1, forward strand.
GAAACCCCGTCTGTATGCAGAGGCAGCCTCAGAAGGCACAGAGGAATTGTGAGACTGTGAGGCTCAGAGCCATGGAACTGCGGAACTCAGAGCCATGGAACGGCGGAACTCAGAGCCATGGAACGGCGGAACTCGCCTAGCGCCCCGTGGGTTTCTGCCGGGCAGCGCGGGGAGGGGCGGTGTGCAGGGCCCGCGGGACTCGGGGACACGCTGTGCAAGTGTCCTTCCCTCGCCAGTGACATTTCACAAGCGATATAGACTGAACACGCACGCCCCGAGACTGGCCCTGTGCTTGTATGGCGGCCTGGGCCAGAGGGGACAGTCGGAGCTGGGCAGGAAGGAGCGTGCTGCGTGCTCAGACACCGGCACAGCCGCTGGAGCTGCCCTGCCAGGCGGCCTCCGGCTGGGGTGAGGGACGGGCAGGGCTGGACCAAAGGGTGGCAGCACCTGCGGGCAGGACCGGCCAACAGGGAGGGCAGGGCCGGCCGTCAGATCCGATAGGGCCGGCGGGCAGGGCCGGAGGGTACGACAGGCAGGACAGGCCTCCGGCTGGCCGCAAAGGAAGGGCAGGGCTGGCGGGACACAAAGGCAGGACTGGCAGGGCTGGCAGGATAGGAAGGCAGGACTGGCAGGGCTGGCGGGGCAGGGCAGGGCTGGCAGGGAAGGAGTAGCCGGGCAGGGCTGGCAGAACTAGCAGGGCAGAATAGGAAGGGCTGGCAGGGCAGAACAGGCAGGGCAGAGCAGGCAGGGCAAGTTGGGCAGGGCAGAGCTGGCAGGGCAGAGCAGGCAGAGCCGGCCGGGCAGAGCTGGCAGGTCAGGGCGGGCAGGAAGGGCAGGGCTGGCCTAGCAGAACTAGCAGGGCAGAGCAGGAAGGGCAGGTCGGGTAGGGCAGAGCTAGCAGGGCAGAGCAGGCAGGGCTGGCAGGGCAGAGCAGGAAGGGCAGGTCGGGTAGGGCAGAGCTAGCAGGGCAGAGCAGGCAGGGCTGGCAGGGCAGAGCAGGAAGAGCAGGTTGGGTAGGGCAGGTTGGGCAGGGCAGGTTGGGCAGAGCAGAGCTGGCCGGGCAGAGCCCGCCGCGCCGAGCTGGCAGGGCAGGTCTGGCAGGGCCGGCAGTGCCGCCAGTGCCGCCGAGGAGCCGCCAGGTGTCGCCGCCGTGCCTGCCGCCGGTGCCGCCGCGGGCCGAGCGCTCCCCGAGCCGCGGGTCCCTCGGGGCCGCCCCGCCGGGACCGGCTCCCCGCGCCCCCGCACTCCCCACGGCCACCGCACCCCCCGAGCACCGCACCGCCGCTTCTCCCACCCCGCGTCCCTGCGCTACCGCGGGTGTGTCCTGCGCGCTGCCCCGGGGCCTTGCTGGCGGCCTGCCCCGCTGCGGGATGGGAAGCATTTATTCCCGCTCGTCTTCCTCCCAAGAACGCTCCGACCGGTGAAAAGTTGCCCGAGATGTTTGTCTTATTCAATACAAACTTCGGTTCAATTAAACTATGTGACCCCTTTTCTCCGGGTAAGATTTAATACATGAGTACTGAAATATTCTTTGATGCCTCCAGCAATAACTTTCAAGGTAAAAATCTGGCCAAAAGCCTAAGCAGCTATTAAAACTTACAAGAACAACTGAGTAAACAGACTCCAACAAAAGCTCACATATTTCTCGGCGGTCTCTGTAACTTCCTCCCTCTTTGCCCACTAATGTCGCTTCAATGTCCGTGGTTTTTCAGGCTTAGCTATTGATTTTGAACAACTACAAACATTCTGAGAGATTTTGTAGGCGGTGCTATTCTTTTTGGAAAAAGAAAACCCCAACCAAACAAAACCCCCAACGGAATACCACAAAAGAAAGCAACAATCAAAAAAAAAAATTTAAAAATAGCTAAACAAAATAATCCCAAAATATAAACTCCCCTGACCCACACAAACATCAAGCAAAGAGATAAATATCAGTGCAGTAAAAACCTCTACTTTTCTGGGATTTTAAACAACAGACAACTAGTTTATTAGGGGATTGACGGTCTGGGGTGAACTCATTAACTGCATTGCAGGGAACAGTTTTGTAACCTCACCTCTGCCTAGTGGAAGATTATTAACGTCTTGTATAACATTTTATAACTCTTGCATATGAATCTAGCTGTATTTTAAGATACTCTGTACATAACCTAAGGAATCAGTATTATTTAAAAGGTGCAAAATATAACCCTAGTAAAGATCATTCATAGCCGCACTTGAGTGTAACTTATTTTTCTCACATTGGGGCTTTTCACATAGTCTTTTTCATCCGCTCCAAATAACATAAAACCCGTTCTCTCCTTTTTAGTGGCGCAGTAACATTTTTTGAGTCTAGAGCTGTGCCGGTTCTGGTGGTGCGCACACACGATTGCCTCCGAGATGTGGTATCTCGGCTGCGGTTTCCGAGAGAGCGGGGGGAAAGATGCTTGCCGCGTTACAGCATGTAAGAAAACAGACGAGGGCGCCAAACGACAGCAATAAACCCGGCCGCAGGTTTCCGCTCCGCCTCCGCGCCGCCGCCTGCAGCGGAGCCGGGCCCGGCGGAGCAGCGCGGGCAGCGGGAGCCGGGCGGGCCCAGCGGGGGCTCCCCGGGACGCGCTCCGTCCCTCCGGGAGCGCCTCGCAGCTCCCGCCCGGCCCGGACCCCGCCGGTGTCACCGCTGCTCTCCCCTCGCATCCGCCCGCTCCTCCGCCGCGCCCGCGGGCCAGGAAAAGTTGACATTGACTCTTGTCTGGTTTGGGGGCTGTAAAACGCGGGACACCGCGCTGCAGTCTAAATTCACATTTCAAAGGGTTGACATAAAACTCTCATTAATAGAAGGCTGGATTTTGCAAACAACGCCTAGAATGTTTGTTAAATATTTGGTGGAATGTTTAGGGGGACTTTAGCAGGCTATTGAAAAAAAAAAAAAACTGACAAGTATCCCATTTTCGAACTATGAATCATGCGCAAGATCACAAGAACTTAGGAGATGCGTGTGATCAAGATTATCAGGAACAGGTCTCATTAAAAAAAAAAAAAAAAGAAAAAAAAAAAAATAAAACCCGCGTTTAATCACAGGAAACTTTCGGGTGTTTCTCCGGGAGCTAAAACTCGTATTCCCAGGGTCTAAACACTAGATGATGTAGTTGAAAAAAATCACGGCGAGAAAAAAGGTTGGGCAGCTATCGAAGCGCACTCCAGAGATGCTAACGACAAAGGATTTATCTTCGTTTAAATGGTTGCCATCAGCGTCATTATTACTAGCAAAGTTACCGCTGAAGGGAGACTTTCCGACTGTCACGTCTGCCGAGCGCGGCAGCCCGTGGCTCCAGCAGCGCGGCCACGCTTCGCCCCGCGGCAGCGGCCAGGAGCGGAGGGATGAGCTAACTGAGCCGCAGGTAACTTCGGAGAGAGGGTGCTGAGGTGATGTTCCTGATAGGTCGGAGCCTGTGGGCAATAACCCCCCATCCATCATTTAATTCTATGATTGTTTTTTAATTTTCAAATGCTTGGGTTTTATTGGTGGTGGGGAGGAGAGAAGCAAAGGGCTGGAGTGAAAGCTGCCGGGAGAATGAAATGGATGCCCACGGAGTGTTTTAAATCACGAATGTATTTAATGTTCTCCAGTTATTTCCTTCCCCTATCATACCGTAAAACAGTCAGTATTTTCCCAGAGGGAAGAAAAATCCAGGGCTAGCTTCGTCGATAAGCAGGATTATAGAAAGTAAAAATGAGATCATATTTAAGAACGCAAAGAAGACAAAGATAATAGAGTTGCAATATACTACATTGTAACAAATATTTTAATCTCCAGGTAGCTGCTGTAGGTACGCTTGAATCTGGGCAGCAGACTTGTAAAGTCTGGGCATAAAGACCGCGCGTGTGAGCGGGTGCGTGGGGGTGTCAGTGTAAATTCCTAAATAAAAGTACTAAAGTGGTCTGGAAATGGGAGGGAAAAATAAAGAGATATCAGCGGCAGGAGCTTCTCGATCCTCTGGTCCTATTGAGCATTTCCTTGCCTTGTGATCTAAAATTCGCCTCAGAAATAATAATAAATAAAAGTATTATCTAATATTTAGCATGTAGTTCTGTCCGAGGACAAATGAGAAAGAAACTGCATCATTAGGACCTAAAAGGCAACAAAACAAAAATCAGAGCATAATGATGCACCTAAATGAAGGGGGAAATGTTGCACAGCTCATTTTATTAATCAGACTGTCAATTTCACCCCAGAGGCCAAACCCCAGAGCAATTCAAGCAGGATTTGATCAAGCTAAGGACAGGAGCTTTACTCCTCACTTCTTGTCTTTCTTTCTTTCCACCTGGATATATTTGTCTGCTCTGAAGCCGCCTTCATTATCCACTGACAGGAGCTTGTATTTATTTGCTTATAAACCTGTTACAATAAATGATTATTCGAACAGCGTCATTCGTACCTTAATGACGAGCACCACTTTTTGATGAATGACATTTCGGGCTAGAAAGGATGTATGGGTCATTTTGACCAGTCATTCCCTCGCTTTGGCATCCCACAATTTTTACACCTCCCTCAAAAACAGATAATAATATTTAGAGACACTTGCCGGGCTGAATGTGAATTAGCCCCTGCTGCAGCTCATCATTAGTACAGGACCAGCCCTGCAACTTTGACATTTTTTATAAAGCTGAGATGATGGAAAGAATAAGAAAAGAGATGATCCTGATGGAGAGAGGGCTGCACAGCCCTACAGCTGGCAAAAGGCTCTCGAATTTGTCAGACTCAGCTGGAAATGCGGTGTTGGAGGCCCTTGAAAATTCTCCGCACAGTGGTCGCCTCAGCCCGAGACTGACTGCCGCCTCCCTGCACAGCGCTATAGGGGACATCTCCGCCAAAGGCAAATTTGAAATAGACACTTTATTCAATCTCCAGCATCCGAGCAGCGAAAGCACTGTCTCCTCCGAAATCCCGCCGTCGGAAAGCAGGAAGAAAATCAGCCTTTATTCCGAAGTTGCTCAAGAGGCAGATATGAACAGTGATGTGGAGGTGGGCTGCTCCGCGCTCCGCTCCCCGGCCAGCCTGACTTCCTCCCAGCTGAAGGAAAACAGTAACAAAGGTAACTCTTCCTTTATCATCTTCATCTAAGCCCCGCGCTTTGCCAACCGGCTTTAAAAACCAGAGGAACCCCACTGCCAGCGCCAAAGTTGCCGGCCTCTGCATCGGCGCTCTCTCTTCTGCGAAGACAGAGCTCCAGGCTGTAAAATATTATTACAATTACTGCTCTACCCCAATAGCCGAGATACACTGTCCGGGCAGCTCCTGCGCCCGTGCCTTAGCGTGTGTGTGTGCATGCCCAAATCCATTGATATGTAGATATATATCCAGAATATAGGTGGGCACAAATATCCACCCACCTATATTTAGGCAAAGCTTTCTCCGTGTATTTCCCCGCGCTCTCGGAGCTCTCGGCGTCTCTTGAGCTGTATATGAGTGTATATACATAGATTAAATTAGAGAGAGAGAGAGGGGGGAATGCGAGGAAACTACCCGCATTTGACTGTGTGTGTCCTTCTCTGTGTATATGCAACGTGCTGTCTGTGTCCACCTCGGGCTAATTTGGCATTGTTCACTTTTCCTCTGCTTGTAAGAGGCGTTTTGAAACACCCTCGTCTCCTTCCCCGTTCTTAGCGGGGCACGGTGATGGACGGTGGTTGTTACTATTGCAGGAGATGGAGGCTGTTATTACTGGGGAGGTGTAGGGAGATGAACGGTGGATTTCCTGGGCGCCACAGTGCATGCCTTTTTGGTCAAATGTGTCAGAGAAAGGAAGGGATGCTCGACGTAACCCTAGAGAAAAAAAAAAGGGGGGGGGGGTTTATGGCTGCTTTTATTTTGTATGTCCCAAACGAAACTAAAGAACGGCAGTGGAAGGGGAGCAGGCTAGCGCCGAGCCCGGGCCCCGAGCCACGGCCGGGCCCTCGCCCGCTCTCCCCTGAGCTCGGCTGCCCTGCAGTCTCCAAGCGCGCCCCATCTGAAAATAAAGCAGTTACGAAGGATTGAAAATCCCCAATCCGACCAACCAACCAAACAATAACCAACAAACAACCTCCAGATCCAAACTTATTGATTCTGTTAGCAGCGGGGATTTGTAAGAATGACAGCTGGCCTTGAGCGCGGGCGTGGCGGGCCCGGTCCGGCCTGGCCGGGAGGACTGGGGGGCCAGCGAGCGTCCCGCTCTCACACCGTGCCCTCGCCCCGCAGGCTACGCGGAGAGCAGCCCGACGCCCAGCGCCGCCGCCGCCCCCGCCGCCCCCGCCGCCGCCGGGATCGGCAGCCTGCACAGCGGCGGCGCGCTGGGCGGCTCGGCGGCGGGGGCCGACCAGGTGCGCCGCTACCGCACCGCCTTCACCCGGGAACAGATCGCCCGCCTGGAGAAGGAGTTTTACCGCGAGAACTACGTGTCGCGGCCGCGGCGCTGTGAGCTGGCCGCCGCCCTCAACCTCCCCGAAACCACCATCAAGGTACGCCGCGTTCCGCGCCCCGCCGAGCCGCGGCTGCCCGAGCATCCCGGGCCGCGGCCGGCTGGGATCTCCGGCTGAAGGATCTCGGGGCCCGCAGCTATGTGTGCCACTCGTGCTCGTTTGCTTTTCTGCATCCAACACTTTTAATTTGATTTTTTAAAAGTTATTGTCATTGCTGTTTTTTTTTTTTATTTTCCTCGTCAGTTTTTATCGCGTTAGCCTATTTCCTAAAGTGAAGAGGGGAGAGAATAAACGTAGGGGGAATGAATGAGCGTCAGTACCGTGAAGACAGAGTCCTGAGTGGGGAGGACGGGACGATTGGAAGGGAAACATTTATTCGGATCGAATGGGTCCCTCTCGAGTAGAGGGAGGGCCCTACCACCGCTCCCCTCGGGCAAGGTCACGGGAGATTGCTCGGGGAGGGAGAGGGGTCGCCTAGAAGCCTTGGCAATGTGTTTTGGTGGGCGCCCGCCGGTGTCCGCGGGAACGGGTGCTGCGGGGCTCGGAGTCGAGCGGAGCTGAGGCCGCGCTGTGCTTGTATCCCCGCAGGTGTGGTTCCAGAACCGGCGCATGAAGGACAAGCGGCAGCGCCTGGCCATGTCCTGGCCCCACCCGGCCGACCCCAGCTTCTACACCTACATGATGACCCACGCAGCGGCCACGGGCAGCCTGCCCTACCCTTTCCACTCCCACGTCCCGCTCCACTACTACCCGCACGTCGGGGTCACGGCCGCTGCCGCCGCCGCCGCCGCCTCGGGGGCCGCCGCCGCGCCCTTCGCCACCTCCATCCGCCCGCTGGACACTTTCCGCGCCCTCTCGCACCCCTACTCCCGCCCGGAGCTGCTCTGCAGCTTCCGACACCCCGGCCTCTACCAGAGCCCGGCCGCCGCCGGCCTCAACAGCAGCGCGGCCGCCTCGGCAGCGGCGGCGGCGGCGGCGGCGGCAGCGGCGGCGGCGGGCTCGGGGCCGCCGGGGGGCTCGGCGCCCTGCTCCTGCCTCAGCTGCCACAGCAGCCAGACGGCGGCGGCGGCGGCGGCGGCGGCCTCGGCGCTGGGCTCGCGGGGCGGCGCGGCCGCCGAGTTCCCGTGCACGGCGGCGGGGCAGCGCTCCGAGAGCGGCTTCCTGCCCTACTCGGCCGCCGTGCTCAGCAAGGCCGCCGTGGCCTCGCCGGACCAGCGGGAGGAGGCGCCGCTCACCAGATAACTACCCCGGCCCGGCCCGGGGCGTTTTGTAGAGGGAGTCGCGGGGGGATGGGGGGGGGTCGGGGCGGGGGGCGCCACCGCGTTCGGCCGAAAAGTTCCGTCTATTTTTTTATTGCTGAGCGCCCCGCCGCTGAGGGGCGCGGGACCGGCGGGTTGGGCGCTCCGCGGCTCCCGCGCCCCCGCGGAGGCGGCCCCGCGGTGCTCCCTGCCGGGCTTCGCGGGGTGCAGGCAACCGGGCCCGCGGGGCAGGGAGGGCAGCCGCCGGAAGGGAATGTGTTTCTGGCCTTATTTTATTGTTTTTAATTTTATTTTTATTATTATTATTTCGGTTTGAGCTGGAGTGAATGGGAAATGTCTCGAGTATTTCCGTACGACAGGCGGTAGCTGATGAGGCAGCCGCGTCCGGGCCAGTAACGGGAAGGGAAGTGTGGCACTGTCGGGATGGGGAGAGGCATTTTTTAAGATCACGCTTTCTAACTACCATAATCCACGCTATCTGGGAAATACTTGAATCTCTCTAGGTGTAGGCTGTAGTCCTGAAGCATTTACCTTCCAGACACTTTTCTAAATTTAATTCTTTTTCTCGACGTCTTTTTCTTCTCTCGGTAAAACGGCTCTCGGATTTATTTCTCACGCATCTCTATCGCGCCTTTGCCTCTGAAAAGCCACCACTGGGTAACTGAGACCTGCTATACCAAACCACTGCTACTGGAGGGACTTCCTTGAACTTGAAGAAAGGCACATCAAAAACCACCAGTGTTACTGCCATGTCAATTTTGATGCTAATAATGTGCAGATTATGACGAAAATTGCCAATCATGTTCTCTGATGGACCTCCTTTGAATGTGGAATTGGAAAAAAGTTCCCCGCACAGAGACCTGCTGTCAAGTACTAACAACCCGCTAAGGGAAGTCATTAGAAGAGACAGATAAGAGACTTGGTACATAAAACATTGTTCTTGGTGCATAGAATGTATGTTATTTAATGTTATCTCTCTTACCTGAAGTGATTTCGCACAAGAAAGCCACTTTCTTATCATCTCAATTGCCAATTTTCATTTTGGTAACTTGGACACCCCGGGTAGACTTTTCTCTGTTAAGTTGATATTCCACCAATGTGAAGAGCCTCATTAAATCAAACCCAGATATTTCCATAATGCTCCCTACAGAGCCACTTCACTCTTCACATAATGAGATTTTTCTGAAGAGTTGAAGCCCTCATCTAACTTGCTATTGCTTGTTTAGGCCCTGTGTGATTGTGAATACACACACACACTCACTTACACTCTAACAAAAAAAAAAAAAAAAAAAAAAAAAAAAAAAAAGAGAAAAAAGAAAAAAACCTCTATTACGTATTTCGATTAAGTGTCCTGAAATTACTTCTATTTTTAAGACACTGGATTTTTTCATATTCTAATAATGAACTTTCAGGAAATGAGTTTAAAGGCTATACTGTTTTGTTCAGTGAACATAAATCATAGGTTGGTGTTTTTTGTCCAGTGGAACAGATTCCTTGGGCGGGGGTAGGTAAGGGCAAAGAAGAAACATCCCTAGGCTTCTGGAGCAGATTCCTAACAAGACATGAACATTTTCTGGATAGAGAACTTCAAAGCACGGTAGAAGACACCTATACCCACAAATTTCTCCTTTTGTAAAGAACGAATAGGAAGACTACTTATGTAAAAATATCGATTATACCAGCTGTTGTTCACTGAGTTTACATTAAAATTTTTTATTAATATAATTTAATGCTAAAGAAAATAGACCAAAACGTAGCACTCTTTTACCAGCTTAACCTTTTCGATCGTTGGAATCGTTTGTTATGATCACACAAGTATGGGATGTATATACGACGATTTTGGCAATAATGTTTACATTTTCCAAAATATAGGTATATGTCTATTGAATGGTCGATGAGGACGCTGGTTGGTAAAATTAACATAAATTCGTTTTATGTTAGGTCCGTTGGACCTGGTTATTATATGAAACTGTAAATAAAGTCTTTGTGCTTTAAATATTGCTGGCTGTATGAACTCACTGTAAAATATTTTACAAATGTGCAATAATTATAAAGCTTTGTATATTACGTTATTTATTGTGTTTGGTCATGTAAAATAAATGTTATTTAAATCAAAGCGAGATTATTTGTTTAAGAGGCTGCAAAGCATTCCGTACTGATGTTTGTTTTTAAATATGGCATCCAGGGTTATGAGAACTTCTTAAAACAACATATTTAAATGCCTTTTAATACACATATCAGATGGATTAATTCATACTAATCAGTATTTTTACTGCGAATGCTATGCATTACTCATGTTTATAGCAGATGTGTTCTAAGTCCAAACATTGGTTTAACATTAATTGGCTGGCTAAACAGATGCGTGTTTACAAATATTATAGAGATATTCTATAAGAGAAACAACGGAGAGAAATAATTTCGCCCGCGGTTAACGCCTTTGTCCGCGCCTGGGCTTCCCACTTAGCTGAGGAAATATTAATCGTCTTTCAGCCTGCAAAAGGTGTGCCTTTAATGTAGTGTGGAAAAGGCACCCAACAAATTCCCGGGGCGTTTTCCCTCTCCGTCCGTCAGGCCGCGGCGATGCTGCGGGAGCGGGGCGGCGGCAGGGCCGGCTCTGCGCCCTCGGCCCCGCTCCGCAGCCTCCGGCCCGGCCCAACTGTTCGTATATTTACAGATCGGCCGTAAAATCGATATTTCGATGGAAAAATGCAAGAGTCAATGGTGTGTGCAAAGCAGTCTATTTCTATTCGATTTGAAAACCAAGATGTCCCTTACACGAAATTTTCTTTCACCAACTGCTCACCCTGGCATTAATTACAACGACGGGGAAACTATTGGGAATACGGAGGCTGCTATCACAAGCCATTTTGGCCCTGTAATTTACCATTATTATTGCATTAGCTCTAAATGATACAAGCTGATACAAGTGTTTAATTGCAGTTTGGTTAAATATATACTGGAGTGATCCCTTGGGCTTTCCTTATCTAAGTTTTTTTTCCCCCTCCTTTTTTCTTCTTTTATTTTTTTTTTCCTGAACGCCCCCCATTAAAGAAATACGATTATAGTTGCACATTTGGACTGGTGATGTATCACTCTGCTTTTCTGTGCTCTTTGCTAACGCGGGGGTTGTAACCCTTAAAAACAAAAGCATTGAGATAGATGGGAAAGCAAACAGGAAAAGACAGTGGCCAAAAAAACCCTGTCCAAAATAACAGCATGTTTTTTGTCTCTAGTGTGCAAAGAATGAAAAAATAATTCATCATAAAATGCAAGAAGACTGTCTGTCATCAAGCCCGAATTGTTTTTGACAAGAAAATAAATCTGTGGGTTGTTTAATATATTTTATATTTTCTTTATTTCGGCGCTAATAGAAAAACCAAATTAAATGTCCACCAGCGAGATAGAAATGCAAAGATCGATGATCCACCCCCTACTGTCCAATCACCCCTATTTAATTGACTGTATTTTCTGGGTAATTGAACTGCTTGTTGTAAATTGAAGATTTTATAGAAACGACATGAAAACTACATTTACTGACATTCATCGCATCTTTGACATTGATTATCTGATCAACGCATGTCATGCTAACCTCCAATTCTTCATTACACACTGTTTATGAGCTGTTACAGAAGAACTTGCTTGTTCCAGGGTGATTGATTGCCTTATTAACGCGTGTTCTTGTAAGTGTGACCGAACTGATTACGATGCATATGTTTAGAATAATGTTTCATTTAGCTGACTGCGAATAATGCAGGGTGACAGCTGCTGCGGGGAGGACAAAAACCTGAACTACAGGGCGCGCTGGGGACCAAAAACCCGAGTTATTTAAGGTGGAACCGAGCGGGCGAAGGGGGAGCCTGGCTACGAGACCGGCGGTGACCACGACTGCGCCTGGCACCGCCCGCGCCCCCGGAACACCGCAGAGCTCCGGGCCGGGCTGCGCGGGGGCAGCGCAGCCTCTGCGGGGGGGAGCGGGCAGGGGCCGGTGCTGCGCTCCCAGGTGCGGAGGAGAGCGCGGGGACAAAGTTTAGGAAGGGGCTCGTTGGAGAGCTGGCGCGCCTGCATGGCTGGGAGAAGGGGTGAAGTGCGGCGCGCTGCCGGTAATAAAGTGTTAAATAACAGCGTGAACTCTGGCGGGAGTCCCGCCGCAGCAAGGGTCACAAGTCACCGCCTTTTCCAGGGCCCGCTTACTTGTGTCCTTTTAATTATTCGTTTCTTTACCTATCACCTTTAATCACTCGTCTATCCCAACAGTATTACGGTATTTAAAAGCATCTATTGAAGAATGTAATGGAAATGTAATATACTGGAGGCTGTAATGGAAATTTCCCTGGCACAATCTGTCTTTTCACTCAACGAGTTTATGGGTTGACAGTAGGTTGTTTTTAACAATTCGAGCTGGAAGTGGAGGAACGTTTACAAATGGAGCCAGCTCGCAGCTCCCCCGGTTAAATAAACCTCCGGGCACCGTCCTTTCAGGACCGAACCGGGGGGGCCGGGGAAAACACCCCTTGGCAGGGGGTGCCTCCCCTGCCAGCAGCAGCTGCCCCGGGACAGCAGCCCCGCTCCCCGGTGGTGCCGGGCTGGCCTGACCGCCAGCACTGCTCCGTCCTGTCCCGCGCCTCTTCTGGGTTCTACCTGCGCCACACCAGGTTTAAATCGGTCTGCGAGAGGACGGGACCCTTCTGGATGTTCCCCGAAACGGGAATCTGCCTTTCCTCCTCCCGTGGCCGAAGCGCCGGGACCGTAACTGGCCCTGGGGAGGGAGCATCCCTCCGAGCCACCGGGCCGCCGCACCTGCGGCCCTGGGGATTTAGGAGGGGACTAACGGGGGGTCGCCTCCTGGTTCCCACTTTCTAGGGGACAAAAAAACTTTGCCCTTCTAAAACTTCCTAGCCACCCACACTCTGGAAAGGCCGCCGGTCCCGTGGAGGCCCCAGGGTCTGACACTGCTGTTGCCGTGTCCCACGCTAAGTTCCCCGAGAGGGGACAGCGGAAGGCAGGAGCCACGAGAAACACCCGGGATCTCGCTGCGGGCGTGCCATATCTTGTCTGGCTGGTGCTTTTATAGGGATAGAGACAGAGACTATTTTTTCACCTTTTCACTTCAATAAAGTCATCCCAAGGCATTATTTACAACCGCACATAATTTACCTATGCTATTTGGCAAAGCAACTTCGGAAAAGAAAGTGAATGAATAAATACTTCATAACTGCTGGTAGAACAGACTGGATCCTGTAATGAAGAAAAGATTTATGTCACGTTCTTTCAGCCCAAATAGCAGCAGCCTCTGTTTGTCTCAGCCCAGTGCTTCTATTTAAATGTTACTTTCATATATTATGTGGCATTAATTTAACTATAGCTCATTAAGGCAGAATGAAATGGTTAAATTAACTTATCAACCCATAATGATGATGAATGAGGTATTAATTCAGATACAAGCTGGGCAATTTGCAAGTTTACGCATTCTGATGGTTCTCAAATAACATTTTGAATAGCGGGTCAGCGCCTCAATCAATTACATAAGCATGTAAAGTCGGTCTCTCGGAAAAAAATCCTTTTTCATGCATATGCATTAAAACATGTTCGCAATTATCCTCGGAAATTGCCTTCATTGGATTAAGCAGCAGTCTTGGACGCTGGTTCTGGTCTTCCCTGTGCCTTTATTAAAGCTGGGAGCAGCTCTGGCTGCAGCAGCCGAGGCGAGGTGTTTGTTTAAACAGTGTTTACCAAAGAAAGGCGAAAGCGCTGCACCGCGGTGCGGGGGTGTGCATGCGTGCTTGTGCGTGTAGAGGTGCGTGTTTTAACAACAATAGGCAAAACTCATCTGGAAACGCTTCCCTGAATTCTCCAGCAAATTCATCTCTCCCCAAAAGAGCCAGCAAATCTCTTAGAGGGAGCACCTGATGTTTCCGAGGACGCAATTAATTACTGTCCTCGAAGAGAGACTCTGATAAGTGTTTTTTGCTTGGACTCCGCTTAGGGCTCTTGACTCATTATCCATGAGTGGTCTGTGTGGGAGGAATATCAGATGCGCGGGGCTGACACTCGGCTTTTACATGCGGCGTTGTACAACAGACGCAATGGCAGGGGGAAGTACTAATTACCTCCAGGCTAGCTAATAACGCAGTTTTCCAACATTACCTCCAACGGGTTGAAGTTAGTAATCAGCAAGAAAAGGGACACACATAGATTTCGACAGGTCCGCGCTAATGGAAGAGGAGCTCGCAGATCAGTGTGAGGATGATGATGACCGAGCCGCTGTTTCAGGAGGACCTGAAAGAGCAGCTTCACGCCTGACGGAGCCATTGGGCCGGGGAGCAGCCCGAGCCTTCCCCGGGCACACAGGGAATTTTGGACGTGTCGGATGCGTTTCAAAACGTTTCGGCCCTCTCCGCCGCCCGCCTCTCTGCCGGCAAGGCCTCGGTGGAGCAGCATTGCGAATGCAGGGGTCACCCTTAAAAATCCCCGGCCCGAGGCTGGCTCTGTGCCGCCGTGCCCTGGCAGCGGGCTGGGGTCCTGGGTAGCGGGTGCCAGCCCGGAGGGCAGTCCCGGGAGGCGGAGACACGGGACGGATACGGCTTCTGAGTCCCTGCTTCGGACATGGAGCTCAAGGGTGAATAGAAAGGGGTCTTCTCGCTCCGTCATCTGGTGAAGCCATTTCGTGTTAATTAATCCCCACCAAATGGCAAAACCAGATACGACTCTCCTTTTCCATGACAAGAAAGTGTAGATATTTTTAATTATTTGGGTTGATTTCCGTACGAGACAGGGCAGGAAACTGCAGCTCCCCTTTATGTGCTGCCTCGCCCCCCTTCCAGGCAGGACTGCTTCCTCCCCAGCTCTCTTGATCTCCTCTGGCACCGGCTCCACCGCTCTCGGTGACCAACCCAAGCGCTGCGGCTCAGCCAGGGGAGCCCGTCCCAGCCCCGCCAGCCCCGGGACACCACGGCCAGGGAGGGGACAGCATCCTCGGCTCTGCCCCGGGCCCGCCGGCCCGAGAGGGGCCGCGGGGAGAGGCGGAGGGGCGGGCAAGGAGCAGGGAGCGCTGCAGGATGTACCCACGGCCCGGGAATGTGGCGGGAGAAACTTTGCAAAGCTTCGGTCAGAGCGGAGACGCGGGTGAGACGGAGCCCGGCAGTGCCGCACCTGCTGGGGACCGGCCGGGGAGCCCCAGAGGGGCAGAGCCCTCCGGGAGGGACAGGCAGCGGCCAGGGGGAACCGGGGCAGCCCCGGGGAGGCCGCGGCAGCCGGGAGCGGTGTCCCGGCTTCTCTCCGCAGTCGCACAGAGCGGCCTCGGAGCCGGCGGGCGATGGCAGCGCCCTGCCCGGATGGGAGCGCGGACGGAGGCTCGGCAGCTCCGGGTGCGAGTGTCCCTGCCCCGCCGGGATGCTGCGGGTGTCCACTCCGCCCCTTGCGCTGCGGCTCTCCGGCACAGCACTCAGTTATAAGGGCTGTGATTACAACAATATATCTCCACCGTGCTCCGCATGCTCGGGTGTCAAGGGTAGTGTTTTAGAGAGGGTGCGAGGGGCAGCAATTCATAAAGGGAACTGACAGTTCTTTGATGTGAAAATGATGCCCGTTTTTTTCACTCCAAGATGCACGACCGAAGAAAGATTACACCGTTTAAAAAGAGAAATTTAAACCCAGATGATAATAGTAACGAGCCAAGGAGACGCAGTAGGGAAGTCAATATTACAAGTAGAAAAGCAATCTCTGAAGGCCTTGTGTGGCCTGCTGGGTCTGAGAGAGCGAAGCGGAATTCCTGATAAATCATGAATCACGGATGATTTTCTCAGCTAAAAGCGATCTTTCCTCATGAGCGTCGGCCCCTGGTCCCGGGGGTTGGTGGCACCGCTCCAGGCAGGGTCCCCTCACCCGCAGGGACAAGGGAAGTTCGGCTCTCCCACTCCCATTTCTGCTTTCACCAAGAAGGACTCTCCTGACGGGGGAGAAAACAACCCAACATCATCTTAGCTGTTTTCTTTATAAAACGATGTGAGGGATAGATTCTGGTTTGAAGTACTTTTTAAAAAATCAATCAGTCAATCAATCAATCAATCAATCAATCTCCGTCCTCCCTCGCGGGGGTACCACGGCAGGCAGCACTGCCCGCCCTGCGCTCCCCGCGGCTCTGCGTGGCTCCGGGTGCCAAAGGCCTCTCCGTCCCCTCCGTCCCCTCCGTCCCTCACTAATCCCCCGGGATCGCCCCTGCCCGGCCCCTCCGCGGGCAGCCCGTGCCGGGACGGAGCTCCCCTCCTTCCCTCCTTCCCTCCTTCCCTCCTTCCCTCCTTCCGAACGCACCAGCTGGCTCACAGCCTGCCTTTTCCAACCAGTGGCAAGAGATTATTAACACATTATTAAAACTCGATTCAGAGCACCTTAATGAGACTTTTACTTATTAGCGACGGGAGAGAATTTCAGAGGCGTGCTCAGTTAAGACGTGTCCATAGTTTCTAGACTATGCAAATGAGGCTTTTACATTCAACTTATCGTGGCGTTGTTCTCCAGCGTGAGGTGGTCGTCAGGACCAGAGCAGTTTCGCACGAGAAAACAATCAAGCTGATTCTAAGCACAAAATCGTTTCGGCGTATTTGCAATAGAGCAAAGACATTTCTAGGGTGCTCGTCATGTGTTTCTGAGAGGGGTAAAACTCCCCTACTGCCCACCCCAGCCCACAGGACTCCTCCGCACACAGCTTTTGCAGTCTACTGCACTTGCCAGGAAAACAAAGGTTTCCCTTTCCCAAACTTCCATTTCTTTGCTAGCCTGGACTCAAAATTTCCTTTCTCAGACAGTTTCGAGAAGTCTTTACACAGCCGTAATCAGGCAAAGAAACATCCTCAAGGTAGCTAAGAAAGGCTCTGAAAAACTTCAGAGTAAAGAAACACAAACAAATACATTCTCCAGTGCAGATTTATTATGGCTTCTCTCTGTTTTGCTGAGTGCGAGTCTATCAAAAGGGGCAATACCCGTTCCCTTTGACAGAGAACGAGTCTCAAAAATCACGGATCGAATACAAGTTTCAGGAGTATTGGAAAAGCTCTCAGAAACCCGACCCCGAGCCTTTTGGGTAGCTCTTCGTGCCCACAGCTGTGTCCCGCTGGGGAGCTGTGTGCGTTCGGAGAGCCGGGATGGCACCGGAGGGGACCCGCGGGGCCCGGGCAGGGCGGGGGATGGCACCGAGCCCGGCCCGGCCCCGGCAAACCCGGGCTGCAACTCCAACTCCAAACCCGGGCTGCAGCTCAAACCCGGGCTGCAACTCCAACTCCAAACCCGGGCTGCAACTCCAACTCCAAATCCGGGCTGCAGCTCCAAACCCGGGCTGCAGCTCCAAACCCGGGCTGCAGCTCCAAACCCGGGCTGCAACTCCAACTCCAAACCCGGGCTGCAGCTCCAAACCCGGGCTGCAACTCCAACTCCAAACCCGGGCTGCAACTCCAACTCCAAACCCGGGCTGCAGCTCCAAACCCGGGCTGCAACTCCAACTCCAAACCCGGGCTGCAGCCCCAAACCCCGGTATCAGCACTTGCCCTGCTTAACAGCCAGGGACTTCGCTGGCCGGAGCCTTCTGAAATTCGTTTTTCCAGGTCAGGTCTATTTAGGACGCAACGTCGTCCCTCCCTCATTTTGCTTCATTTAAAACACCAGGATGACGTTATTTGTTGTCGAACTAAATAGACCATATCACCTCTAGTTAAATTTGTAAATTACATTATGTTGCTGTTTTGGCTTTGTTTTCATAATTTTTAAAAATCTGAACAAATCAATTATATTAGCCATATGGCTTGATCACATCAGCTAATTTTCATTTTTGTACAGTAATTGTTGTTTAAACACCGACAACTTATTAGTTAAGGTGTTTAGGAAAGATCTCTCCAGTCCTGTCTTGTTTAAAAGATGATTGAGATGACAATGAATACTTCAAGTAAAGTCATTAAACCACTCATCCCAGTATTTTTCACTTTCTGTGTATTTAAAGAGTTCACAACAGCAGTAGCTGAGATGTAGTCTGATTTATACTTCTGGAATGGAGGCCATGAGACCATCAGGCTTTCAATTCCAGTTTGTAATGATTCACTTAAAAGCAGCAAGTTTTTGGTATGCAGCACGTAAATAGTAATTTTTCTTAGTTACTTAAAGGTGTATAGTATTGAGAATGTACAAGTGGTTCCACTCTGGCACTTTCACACTGCAAATAAAAAACTTCACCCCTCAGTGATCTTAATATTTTGTCCATTAAATGTAGTTGCTCATTTAAATGGGAGTGTATTTAACCACGAGACAGATGGTCTACAGTGCACACAATTACAAAGCAAGGGTCTGTGTACGTTGCCATATTTTGGGCTCCAGATTTCCTGCTTCCCTATACATTTTTGCAAGCAGTTTATTTTTCCATACAAAGGACTAACACAGGTGGAGAAGCGGTCTGGAACTCATTTCTGCTATCAGAGATCCAGAGCAGAGCCCTACAGGCAATCTTCTTAATTTTCTGACAAGGATTTTAACTACTTTGTACGTCAGATTTTTAGAGCATTTTAAAATCAATTCTGTAGCTCTCTTCAGAACACTAAGATTTTAAATATTTGACAGAAGTTTCTGACAATATTTACTGTATTGAGAAAATACTGATAAAACTTCTCAACCCCACATCAGCAAAACTGAAGCAGTGAGCAGGAAATGAGTAGTGTACTACAAATGAAGGAAAAGGAAAATGGAAGGAAAATGTTACAAGAAAATGCAGAAAATTAGGGAATACCAAAATGGAGCTTTGCATTACAAACTGACTACGTTCACTGTGGGCCTGTCTCACCTCAGCACAGAGGAAGCTGATGTTAATTCACTGGCCAGTAATTAAGTCTGTGCATTTATTTGACCCAGGTAGGGCTCTCAGCATTATTTCTCATTCAAGATTCTGACTATGGATTAAACATAGATTTTAAAATTTTCTGACCATACTGTTTGTGGTTCTTCTCAGTTCTATTGCTGCTACATCACAAATATTAACAAATTAACTCAGAATGATTTTATAAAGTGAGGATTCACTGTTTCATAACTGTGATCCCAAAGATCAGACACACACAGAATCTGCATTTGCTTTGTGTGTGCTGTGGAGGACAGTTGCCTGAGAGTGTAGTTAGCAATATTATTTGATCATTACTTTGCAAAATATTTTGAATGTGATTTGAGAACCATAGCATGGAAAATACTTTTTGTAAGCAATTAATAAAAGCCAGATTTAAATGTTGTGCTTAGCATTGTATGGAAGCTCTGTAGCCAGGCAGAAGTTCAATTATATTAATCAAGTCAGAACTCATCTATTCTAGGATACCATTCCTCCCTTCAGCAGAGCATTTCCAGCATAATTGAAATTCTCCTGCAAATGGCTGGCATTTTACCAAGATCACTTTTCCTATGCAGACTTAAGTCACTTTCAGAGGAACTCATGGCTGCTCTGGATGATTTCAGCCATGTATTCAGCAACAGAAATTAGGATTTTAACTTCCATTATAGTGTAATCACAGCTGGCAGAACAAGGAGAGACAAGGCTGCATAAATCACACTAAAGCAGCAAGTTCTCAAGTTCTGAATGTTCAAATTTTCAATCATAACTTCCTTTTGTGATAGTTCTTTCCATCCTGTTTCCTGGATAAGAGAATAAGTAAATGGTCAGTCCTTTCTGTGGAAAAGTCCCACCATGGTCCATCAGTGCCTGGAGCCATGCCTGGCAGACCTGTTAGGGTAGCAAGCAGAGGGCAGTGACACAGATGCTGCCATCAGGGGCTGGCATACGATTCAATATCAGGGAGGGGAAACATCCAAACACCAACATTCAATTGTCAGATCAAGAAGTGAATCTCTTGTAAAGGACACAGGTCCCTCTCTTGTTATTCCCACCACCTCTGACTCCTTTTATTCATGTTAGGTCTTTCTCATCCCCTTCCCTCGGTGCAGGTGCATTCTGTCACACTTGCTGCTGATTATCAGAGCTTAGACCTTTCAGTTATCCCAAATAATCTTCGTGGATCTGAACTGTACTGAGTTGCCTATGACCCATTATCTAAACATACCTATGGAAATACAGATATATTGGGAATTTGTATAAGTCTAAAAGAATGGGTGACAGTGGAGGAGATGGTTTGGTTTGAAGGGATCTGCTGTCTTTGAGAGAAAATAATATGATTTTCTTTAAGAGGAAGGGTTTGATTTTTTATTGTTCACCTTGTCCTTGCTGATCTTTGTAAGTCTCTTTCTCATGGCAGAGTCCTAAACCATGGCAAGGAGACTAATCCAGTCAGAAATGTGAATGAGAAGGGAAAAAGTAGGGCAAAGAATTCCTGACCTACATTTACAGCCACTCAACTTCATAGAGAGAAGTAACATTTGAGTAAGCTAAAAGTGAATAAAAGTTGTTTTTCAGACATGCAGTGAATCATTTCTAGTGCCTTATAAAGCATTATTTGGTTGACAATGTCTCTTAAAATATCTGTTTATGAAATGCAGTGTTACTTCATGAAATTTACCATTTTGCACCATGAAAAATAACCCTTTTTCTCTGAAAACAACAACAACACAGACTTAGCAGAAAAATCTTTAATGTCAAGAAATGGGCAAGATGTCAGTTTTATGCTGCATCAGAAAGACAGATATATGTATTTCACCATTTCTCCTATCCTATTTATGATTGCTGCAATCACAAATAATGCTGCTGATCTCCTGTACCTGCTTGGCCTGTATGTATTGCTGCATCTTGCTCCAAGGGTGCCAGCATTCATTTTGTCATACAAATGTCTCTTCCTTGGGTTTTTATCTAGTATTTAACTCTCTGTTCCTCAGGAGTGCAGACAATGACTCTGTGGTCTGTGGTGCCTCCCTTTGCAGAGCCCCAGCTGCTGTCCAATCCATCCCCAAACCTCCTGACGCTAACATGGGGACATGGTTCTAAACAAAAAGACGGATTCACACTTTTTTGTCACTGTGTGTTACAACTTAGGTGGTACAATTCAGATGACAACACTGGACTGTGATGATTTTTAATTTGGTGAGTGGCATGCCATATGCTATAATGTGTCACAGTGCCTTCTCTATTCCCTTAAAGTGCTTTCTGTATCTTGCTTTGTAAAGAAACATTGTTTCCAACTCAAGTAAAGACAACTTCTAGCTAGGTTTCATTAACTCATTTCTAGTTTGCATGTTAATTTACCAACTATTATTTAGATCTGAAAAGGAAAAAATGTATTGCTGTACAGACAGGTCTTTGTAATGAATTTGTAAATGGAAAAACCAGATTTATTTTTTCAGATACATTTGTCAATTCTTGAATAATGGATGTCCTGCTTGAATACTCGATTACACATATAAGTTCCACAGTTCATTTGTGGTCAGATCATGCCTTCTTAGGAGCCAATTTTTAAAGAAAGTTGATTTCTGCATCTGTCTCTATCTTCCTATCTTCTATATAGTCTTCTAGTAGCTTTCTGCTGACAGACCTCTGGACAATGTCCTATTAAATTATCTTGGATTGCTTTAGCAGTTTTTCAGTAAAAACCCTTCCTGTCCTATAGGAGGTACAGTATGAATACTCTTTTGCTCTGCTAAGCTATTAGCCTGTTGTCAAACTACTGAAGAATAAAACCTTATTTTTCTCTTGCAAAGCATTGTGCATATCTCAGCAGGGAGCTTTTCCATGTTATAGCTCTTGTATTTCATCTGAGTGCTAAATGCCTGAAACTGGTTATCGATAATGAGCTAGTTTGAGTACTAAAATTTTTCAAGATTTCCCCCTCTGTCTCTGACAAATATCATAACATTTGTGTAGTCATTCTGGTCTTGCATAAAAGTTATTGAACATTTTGAGAAGGTTTCCCCAAGGAATTGAAATGCCATTTCTCTTTCCTAAAAGACTCTCTGTAAGTTATATCCTTTTTGAAATTTTCAGTCTGGAAGGCAGGTACTAGACCCAGGCAGTGAAAGAGCCCCTGTAAAATTCCTGTTTCATTACTGAACTCATCAGAGAAAGTGTTTCTATCACAAGTTGAAAATAATGATCTATTAAAGCATGAGAAGATAAATTCTTGAGTTCAGTTTGATAAATGTTCACTAGCTACCTGAAAACACTGATTTTAAAACTAGGCAGAGATAATATTGCAGAAGAATGAAATTAGCAAGAGGCAATGCAGGTGGGATTTGACATGGGATCCTTCTGAACCAGTAAGGTGCATAACACCCTGCTTGCTGGGCTGCTGAACAGCCCACTGCCTTCATCTCTGACTCACATTTGGGGTCCAAACCAAGCATGTTGCAGGCCAACACAATTTCTGAGATGCTACAGATAAGTTTTATGAGTTGTATGACCCACTGCATGTGTTAGATGAAGTACCTGTGGTATTGGCAAGTGCATTTGGTCTTCAACCCCATTCTTTTCTTGCATCCCTTGCAACATTAACATCCACACTGGTCACGCTAACCAGATGAATAAAACTGTTTTTTGTCTTTTTTTTTTTTTTTCCTTCCTGAATCTATTACAGCTATCCTTCTACATGTAAAGAAACAAGGAAACAAGTATTCACTTAAAAAGCAGGAGACTATTGCAGTCAACTGAGATAATAGCCTAGTCCTAGCTATTCATTATAGTAAAAATATTTTGATCTGTGCTTGACTTGCCAGCAGTATCACCACTTGACCTACAAAATAACCCAGGCCCATTAGCAAATCCTATAATTATAGCCCTTTACAGTCTCATTATGACTGTCCCTGAGTCAACATGTTCCAGTGTATCTCTCACTGGACATTCAGAGTGACTCATTAGGGTCACACAGCGTGGCTGCAAACACAAACAGCATTCCCGCAGCTCCTCACCCTCCTCAGGGCCAAGGCATGGAACACTATCTGCTCTGCCCTGCCTGCAGCTCATGCAGCCACTTAATGACCTTGACACAAACTGGGGTGTAGCTCCCAGAGCTCAGTTCTGGGTGTGAATTACACAACCCACCCAAAAAGTTGGGTAAACACACCATGGAGTTGATGTTACTCCAGGCTGAGCACTTGGCAGCTCTGGCTGTGCTGCCAACATCCAAACCTAATGAGTTTAAACCCAGCTCAAGACTGCCTCTGACTGCATTTTAAACATATCTTTGTCTGTGCTTTCAGATCTTGCTTTGTGCTCTTCTGTTGGGTGAAGTACTCTGCAGAAGTTTTCATTGTTTCCCTCGGAGTTACTTTAAATAACATAATTGAGTTGCGTCTTGTTTGACAAACTAGGTAGATAAATTAATTCATTTTCCTAGTAAGTAAGAAAGTCTCAAAATCAAGACAGTTAAACCAATATTTAAATATCATTGGGGAAAGAAGTTTTTGTAAGTGGTACAACTTGTCAAATGTTGTGGGATTTTAGTACAATTTTTTAATTAGTTGGTGTTTCTCAACTGAATGCCACCTTGCCAGAAAGTCATCTGTGACACTGGCAGGTGAGAAGCCAATGCAAGAGCATGGAAATATTTCTCAGTCATCTTTCATACAGCTTTAACAGTCAGAAGGAGAAGTTTTATTACTTAAACAGAATTTTAATACAAACATTCAATTAAACTTTGCTTAAATAATAGTCTTGTTTGTTTTTTTTCTCCTGACTCTTAAACCAATACTAAAGCAGGTTGGAAAGCAGTATACAGTTTCTTCCACAGGTTCTCCCACACTGCTATTGTACATTTATAATCACTCTGGGTCTCTTGTGTGTGTTAGGAACTTCTCCCATTTACTGTTTGGGTGGCACTGAGTAGTGCAGCTGACAGCTCATGGAATTACCTGCCCAGGAAGGGACAGAAAGCAGAGACATGCAGGGAAGCCATTGTAGCTGATACAAAACTCCAGTGTGCTTCTCCCTGGTGCCACACAGCTGGGTCACCCTTGCACACACTGCGGTGTCCAACTGGCACATCCTCCATCCTGGGGCAAGCAGAGGGGATGGTTCAGCCAGAGCAGATTTCAAAGGCAGCAGTGCTGCTGAGAAGGGTAGCACAAAGTCTCCAGCACCTGTCATGATCATAGAATCACTCAATGGTTTGGGTCAGAAGGGACCTTAAAGGTCATTGAGCTCCTTGCCTTGGGCAGGGACCTTCCACCAGGCCAGGCTGATCAGGGCCCCACCAGCTTGGCCTTGAGCACTGCCAGGGATGGGGCAGCCCCAGCTTGTTGGGCAACCTGTTCCTGTGCCTCACCACCCTCTGAGGACAGAACTTCTGCCTAAAGTCTAATCTAAGTCTCTCCTTTTTTAGTTTAAAGCCATTCCTCCTTGCCTGATCACACACTTGCCTGTGTAAAATGTTGTTCTCCCTCTGTTTTATGAAGTCTGCTTTAGGTACTGGAGGGACACAATGAGGTGTTCCTCAGCCTCCTGTCCTCCAGGCTGAAACCCCCCAGCTCTCCCAACTCCCTGAGAATGCTTCACAAGCAGTGCAGCTGCCGTGGGGGGCGCTGGGCAGGTGCTCTGTGGTGTTACAAATGCATTGCATTCCAACAAAAGGTTCTTTGTGCCCTGAGATGCAGAGACACCAGGTGTAACTGAGAAATGATTTAATGAAAGGTATTTCATGGGTTGGAATAGTATTCTGTCCTCATTGGGGAGTGTTAGACATACATTTAGCTCCAGGCTAGCAGATGAAGCAAAATAATCTGGTTTACACTTGCTGCAAGTACCTTCATAATTTATTTTTTTTTGTGGAAAGATCTTTCTGTGTCTTTCCTCTCACTTCTCCCAAAGGCAGGGTGCCTTTCCTTAGCTGACACTCCTAGAGGCCAAATCCAACTGCCCTGACAGCTGAAGCAGGACCACAGCTCACCATGCCTTGTCTTGGCATGGTCTTGAAAAACCTAAAGGATATAACCTGACATTTTGATTACTTCTTGTTAGACTGATTTTACCTTAATATTAAACTAATAATTTTCTCAGAATTTTTGCATTAAGCCCTCCTTCTTTCTTCCATTAGTAGCCCCAGGGGACCTTTTTCTGTTCAGCATGTTTCAGTATGGAAAGAGCAGGTGCCTGAGATTCCCTGAGATGAGTTTTCCTGGTGGAAAAGGAAGCATCAGTTGTGTTGCTAAAAGACTGCCTGGGCTGACTTGTGAGGTTTTGAACAATTTCAGCTTTTGGGCTATTGTTGCTTCTTTCAGGAGAGTAATTCAGGGTATTCACCATTTGGAAAATACATTGTGCTTCATATAATGTACCTACAGTACAAAAGTAGAACAGGAAAGTCAAATCTAAGCAGAGTCCTTAAAGAATGCAAAATATTACAGGGAAATTAGGAACTCAATAATTCTGTGAAGTGAGTATGTGAATCATCCTTCCTTTTGCTTTTTAAATCAGTAACTTTTACTCACATATGCAAATAATTTTCCATGCATGTAATGTAATTGAAGAGCATTTTTTCTTTTATTATATTATTATCAAATTACTTGTCCAAAAATGTGGTCTCTATTTCTTCCCATTTCTCTTATGGAGAGTTTAAGCTATGAAATGCATTATATGTTGCATTCTAATTACAGTATCACTCTCCTGAAGCCCCCTAAATGCAATAATTTTAGTGAAATAGGCAGAAATGGTAGGGTTTTTTAAAACTTATTATCTTCCTATTGTACAATTCTTCAGTCAGTGACACAAAACTATTTCTAGAAAATTAGAAATTCTTGCAGTAATGGTTGAAAACAGATAAGTTGTATTATTATTATCTGAAAAATGGAAAAACAGTGACCTGCCCTAGCCAACAACAGAGATTTCACAGCAAAACCAGAAACAACTTTTGAATCTCTAGGGGGCTGTACTTTCTTCTACTAAACATCTTAAACCTTTTTCTGCCAAATAATCATAGCAGGGAAAAAAAATAGAAGACAAGTTGTATGTACTGCTATGAAAATGTTCAACATTTTTGCAATGTTGTAATGTTTTGTAAAGTTCAAGATCTGTGAAATCTTGTTGGAGGTTTCTTTTGTTCATGGCACGGTCTGTTTTTATCAACTACCCAGAACACAAGAAAATGTAGCAAAGGCAAAACTACAATTGAACATTAATATTTGTTAATTTTGTTTCTCCCCGTAGAACTGAATATTATTTTTACAAATGTATCTATGTCTCGTTTGTGAGCCCTTTCCGTGTAAATTTTCTCTGTAGCAAGTGGCTGAAGCCCCAGCCCCTCCAGAGAGCCCCGTGGTGTTTATGAGCAGCACTGAGCCATGGGAGAGGTGACACCTCTTGCTGATGGGCTGAGCTGCAGCCTGGTGAGAGCAGCAGGATCCCAGTCACACATCCTCCTTTGCAGAACACTCACCCAAGGGTCAGGCAAACTCAAAGCACCTAAAGAAAGCTTTAACAAGTGTGAGCAAGGCACAGTCCTAGGTGAGTCAATTGCTAAAGGGGGAAATTTCACTCCAAGGAGAATCCTCCTATACTATAACTCTTTCTAACCCAGGGGAAAAACTAAACCTGTTAGTGATTCCTAAAAATTTGCATTCACACATGGGTAAAAATACAATGAATTTGGAATGAGCCATCTGAAATTATTTTCGAGCCCACTTGGCAAGCAAAGAGTTTTTTTTTTCCAAGGCACTTTATTGAAGGAAACATTCACTGGCCTTTTATCCTTTAAAGTCTGGTATTTACAAGGGAAGCTGCTGGCTGTCTAATTGCAATTGCAGCTCACAAAAACATCACACAGACTCATCTAATCTCTCTCAGTTGTTGCTATATTTAGTTTTCTGTGGGATAATTTACATATACCTGAACTGAATTCTAACTTGGGTTAGAGGAAAGAAAGAAATGAAAAAGACTGCAAAAATCCCTAATATGATTTGCCTGCACTTTTTTTCCAAGCAAAAAGGAAAACACTTTCCTGTGGAGATACAAGGATACCCATCCCTACACTATGTAGCAACAAATTAGATCTGGTGCCAGTGACACCTGAAACAAGTGATAACTTCCCCTCAGAATGGACACTTTGATGACACTTGGAGTGGGAACAACTCCCAGTCACACAAAACTCTCCTACAAATGTAAAGGGCTTTGAGTGAGGGCAGATGTATTTTGCAGACCTGCACAATGCTCTCATCCATGTGAGGGTGTCACTCAGCTGCCCCCCACAATCTCTCCCTGGTTTCTGCCTTGCACCTTGGCAGCTCCACATCCTGGTTTCTGTCTGGCTCTGGTCAGCAGGAGCCCCAAACTTGGGTTATCCAAGTGAGAGAAACTCACTGCTGCTAACAACTGTATAATAAAGCTGCAAGAAACAGTTCTCAGGGGTAAATGCAGGGATCACCTCTTCACTGGCAGTAGGGAATTATTTTATTCACCAAAGTCATAACCTCAGCCCCATAAATGAAGAAAAGCTTTCTGGACTCGAATCTTTCTTTGTATAGATGGAAGATGATCACTATCACTATCTAAAACATTTTTCTGTCCTAACAGTTCTCAATCTGTATTTCCCTGTATTTCAAGGGGAAATACACATGGTGGGGAAGAGGGAGATGTCATGGCAGGGAAAGGATGGCTGTGGTATGATCAGGGAGTACAAACCCTGTGGTGTTCAACTGTGGGGCAAATATTTCCCCCTGTAAGAACATGTCTGTGTGTGGCAAAGCTGGTGAGCAAGAGTATTAAATTAAATTTTAGATTCCACTAAACAATCAAAAGACAGATGAAGAGAAACAGCAAGTGGAATCAAGAACCATATAGTGGAATCAGCCAAGATGTAGGCCAGAAGTAAGAACCTGAGTGCTTTTTTCTTTCCAAGATTCAAATACTGTTCATTAGTATTAACAACCTCTTGAAATCTGTTGATTTTCCCTGGGTATCCCTTTCACAATAGGCAGTTTGATTTGCAGAGTCAACACATGTCAGTAATACATGAGAAATGCAGGATAGAAAAGGTATTTCACAAAACACAGTGCCATGTGAGTGCTTTTCCTTTTTAAATGTGTGTTATCAGTTTGCTTCCTGAATGTCTGATATTTTCAGACTTTCTAACTATGCATTGAAAATCTAGACAAGCCATGTGTCCTTTTGTCTTTCAGGTGCTGATTTTTTCCTGGTAATCTTCATCTCATTATTATTTACTATCTTGTATTTCTTTAACAGTAAATTTTGATTTATTTGCTAACATAAATTAGGTGATGTATGGTTATAAAGCATAATAAATTGAGAGATTATATGTGCTACATGAAGACTTATTATAGCACTTCTATTTCCTGTAAGTTCATCTTTGACCATTATTGTTTCCGTAATTAATACTTTAAAAGATTCTGGTTTATTTGCATTTACTACTGCCATAAGGCAGCATTTAAAAGCAAGCTTTCTAGTATTTTCTCCAACACAGCTGTGATGCCTCCCTGTGATAGCTATGAAGGTTACTGTTCAGCATTTTGTCAGTGTTCCATTTCATGACACTTCAACATCGACCTATCCTTATTTTATTGGCCCTTAACTCTTTCCCCAATAACATACCTCCTAATTCTTTTAGCCAAAGTTTCTGACCCACCAACTACTTCAACTTTTTTTATAAAGACTAAACCTGAGCTCTTACCATGGTCTCCAGTGCCATACATTGTTAAAGATCTTTTTCTCTGACAGTACCTGAAATGGAAATACAAATTCTAAATGTGTAGACTCTTCCTGAAATACTTCCCTGAGAAAATAGTTCCCTTATAGAATACTGTGTTTCATAACTGCATTTTGAAATGATTTGGTAAACTTTCCCAGGAAATGCAGAAGGCCTAGTGCAGCTTTATTGCATAGGAGTTCAGTCTGTTGTCCATAATAGGAGTTCCGATTTATGGGCAAAAATGCTCTTAATGACACATATGATTTCAGCATACACATTTGCTTTTGATTAAACTCTGTAACACATTGGTACACCCATGTAGAACTGACATTTGTCTTTATGAATCTCATGTAAAATGACACTTTGAGTCATGCATAAGGAATTTACAAGAAGAACACGACAAAACAATGTCCTTTTTGTGAATAGAGCCCATATTGTAAGATTTTATTGCTTTACCAGTAATACATAATTAAATATGTCTACAAAGTCTGGCTTTGATCCTGGGGCTTTCTTCCCTGGGTTTAAGCTAGATACAGTTCCTGTATCCACGATATGACTACGTAGTAGGTCAGGTTTATGCCCAGCCTGTACTTTTAAAATCAACTCTCTTGTGAATTCATTGTTCTCTAAACATAATCCCAAAGAACAGTTTAAAGCTACAATGACATTAAGATTTCGAGTCAAAAGGTCTAAAAAGAGATTAGGAGTGGAACAGGATCACAGATGGACGGCACAGCACGCAGCAGCTCTACAGGACAGCATGTCCCATGGAGAATGTCCCTGCCCAGCCATATCTGCTCAGAGCCACCAAACCAGCTTTGCTCCAGGGCTCCCTCCACTCACACCACAGCTGAGACTCATCCCCAGGGTCGTTGGGGAAAAGCTGAACCGGGGTAAAATAATGTGGAATTCTGTGGAAATAGAGTGGAGGATGTATTGAAAATTGTTTGTAAATCTCCATCCCTTCCCTGTCACTGCTTTGCCTTATATGTTTTAAACTAAAAAATTATCAAAAGCTGACACTTATTTTTGTTTTAGCTTGTCCTGAGCAATCTTTGCTGAGAAATTGTAAGGGGTAAATAAGAACACTTTTGAGAAAAGGCAACTAAGTATATTTTTTCACAGTGAGATGTAGTTTAATTTTCAAAGGTATTCAGCATCTGGAGTTCCCTTCATAAAAACTCTGAAGGAAATAAATATCTATTATTTTCTCGACAAAATTTAGTCTCCATTGCCTCCATTATATTTTGCTTTGTCATATTTACTTTCTAAGGTTATGTGATTATTACTATTTGATTCAGACTTCTTGAGCAATTAATGACAGAAAATTTTGAGGTATCTGCATATGGAACCTGATCCTCACACATACTATGACTGCAGGTATTTTGAAGTATTTGGACCAAATTCCCTGTTTTGAAAATATTTATAGTAGGACAGACAAGAGAGCAACCATAAGAAAGGATTCAAATGCTGCCAAGGAGAATTTGTCCCAATATGAGAACATTTGAAAACTCCTGTTCCATATTTTCAAGGCTGTACTGTCTCCCTTCTGACCTTAGAGACAGCCAGACTGTGTGTGGCAAGGTGGGGAATAGGAAAGGTGGTGGCAGCAAAACTGAATGAGAGCGACCTTTGCATCTCAGCTGAGACATCTGCATCAAACTGAGACATTTCTGCATCACTGTAGAGTTGTTTTTCTCAGTTGGGCAGATGGATGGGAAGAACCAGAGGCTGGGAAGTTCAGAAGTGCAATCAGAGGCAAACTGATGAGTGCTCATAGTCCTCTTTCTCTTCTGGGAAGAGTGTGACAGCTCCTAAGTAGGATCTCAGACTCCTCAGAGCAGTAGCCTTCTTGCAGAAAACCATTGCCCTTTACTGTTTTCTTTGCCATCTAGATCAGATCTTCCAGATAAGGTAAGAGCACCTCACTGTGGCACATGGTGCTCCCTCCTGACTGAGTTGCAATGCTTTTTCTGTTTTATTTATGCTTTATTTCATTGGGCTTGCAGTGCTTTTAACTTTTTAAAGCCCTCATAACAGGGATTACCTATTTATCACTATTTTACTTGATGAATAAACATATTGCTGGTATAATGGAGAAACATCAACTTAAAATATTTTGATAAGAGAGCAGCACAAGCCATGTGACCATTTAATTTTTTTAACATAGTTTATTAATTCTATAGGAAGCTGCACTTGGGGTTAATCCCTCTAACTCCCCAGATTGTATGTTGCAATACCACCCTTTTTTTCCAGTATGTAGCTTCTTTTTCCAGTCTATTACTTCAGTTTTATTTGGCCTGGATTCAAAAATATTCTGATTTTAGCTTCTTTCTTTTAATCATTACAGTCCCTACTGTATTGATAAACTGGTCAGCTCCTATTAACACTGCAACAGATCAGGCATTTCTTTTGCTAGGTGAATATCTTCTAGAGTCCAAAGGAGGCTGAGATACTTACACCCCTCCTTGATTTAATTTGTGGATATATCTCTCTCTGTCATCACATTTTTCCCTTGGAGTTTAGGCACGATTGACACAAATACTTTTTCTTTACATTTTCTTGCATCAAATCTATCACAGGACTTTCCTCATTTCATAGACTGTAGTTTCTCATAACTCTTGGTTCTCAGGTTTTGTGAAAAAGAGGCAGGATGCTGAAAGTTGACAATGAATTTAGGACTGACTTCTAATATGTATTTATATGTAGGTCTTTTGTTACTATTACTTTTAATTGAAGAGATGTTTCTTCTTCTTAACATCTTACTATATTATGTACATAGAATGGCCATGGGAAAAAAAAAAAGTAATAGACTAAAATTTGCCTGGGAACAGGAAAAGCAATAGACTATGCAACACAGAGAAGTATTATGCAGTGAAAAGTACAAGATTTAATACTAGTAGTTTAAAAGAAGCTGCAGATAAAGTTGTCTCCATCCTTATAGAAATATGAGTCTACAAGCAGCCTGTGTGACACCTTAACAGTACCAGATGACACACATGTACAAAGCATGAAGGCTAAAAACACTTCCAGAAAGACCATGGTTTTCCCAGAGGAAAATTTCTGTTGCACAAATGGCCGGCACTTAAAATTAAGGACAGTTTAAGAAATATGGATAAATCTGAATTAGTTATTTCACTAGGAATATTTGTTTTGTAAAGATTACAAACATACCTGTGATTTATCCCAGACAACTCACACTGAAACTAACAGCTAAGCCTTGATCCAGTGTTTTTTGATAGAAGAAGAAATAAAGAACTTTTCAGCTTAATTTGAGTGTGGGTATTTCAAAGAGTGCGAGTATTTGCAAACTCAGAAAAAAAAGACCTTTTCATTAATCCATCCTTTTGGAAACAGTCACACTAACTCACAACCACATACAAATACAAAAATCCTAATGGGACTATTTTCTTACTAAGCCTGTAATAGTTTACATTCACCTAATGGCCTGGGGTTATAAGCAAACTACTCAATTAGAGAATTTAGGCTGGTTGCCCACATATTTTAGAGCAAATTATCCCTTCTCAAATGCAGAACCCCCTATATAAAATGCCTAAACAGTCATTCCTGTTTAAAAAGCAAAAATACTATTCCCTAAATTCCCACCTTGAATCTACTATGTATTTTTCTTTTTCTTTACACTAGTGCAGCCATTTTATGGAGAAATATTTGTTTTTGCCTCACATACCTCAATCTAGGCCCTTTTGTTGTAATGTTTTTAACCTCTCAAGCAGCTAAAAAATGCTAATGCAACTTGGTTTTTTTTCTCCTCAGATTAAAATTTTAAAGAGCAGTTTCCCACTCTCCTTATTGGTGATACTGGAGCACAGAGGTCTTCTGCAGACCGGGAATTTGAAGGTTCCAGGATAAGATCTCCCTCTTCTAAGGGCATTCTGAATTTGAATTATCATTTAGCTATTACTATTTCTTCTACTTCTTTTTTAATTTAAAAGAGAGGTTGATGCTTTTAACCTATAAACACCCATTAAAAGTTCCTCACCCTATTATGCCAAACTGCTGCTCTTAATTGTATGCAGCTGGGTGGATCACTGAATTCTCATGTCAAAGACAAAGATTTAAAAAGTACAATTAATTAGGTATCAACTCCTCATAACATACCCATTTCTGACATGTAGATAAGTGTTTT
Organism: Ammospiza nelsoni; assembly: GCF_027579445.1. Classification (NCBI taxonomy): domain Eukaryota; kingdom Metazoa; phylum Chordata; class Aves; order Passeriformes; family Passerellidae; genus Ammospiza; species Ammospiza nelsoni. The sequence continues at coordinate 18,339,655 of NC_080639.1, forward strand.
TCCCCATGTGCTGGGAATTAAATCCTGCCTTGTAGTGTTTGACCACAGCAGGGCAAGACTACCTCAGGCCCAAAGTGGGTGACCAGTGCCTGCCACGAGTCTGGTTTTGGCATCAGTCTGGTTTTGAGGCTGTGGATGAAGGGATTCCAACCTCTGTTATTCCTGTTCTTCCATGTGTTCTCCTAGTTAACCAGAATGACTTTCTGGGAGATGTAATGTGAGCTGAAGGGACTGTTGGTTGGTGGACGTGTAAGGAGATGAGACACAGGCCTTTCTGGAAAGGAAAATATTTTATATATGTGCCATGAGTGCTGTCACAGTTATCAGCACCAGTGAAGTGCCCTTTCTCCTGTTTGAGATCTGGGGTGAAGAGTGAGGGTGGCAGCTCTTACTCTAGGGTCTCTCTGAAACATAGAAAGGCTTATTCTGGGATTCCTGTCAAGAGAGAAGCCTTGTGCTCTACCATAGAGGTTGTAGATGTCCTCACACAAAATTCTGGTGAAGACAAAGAGCTCATCTGAAGACAAAATTTAGTTCAAAATGTGAAAATGTATGCAATGGAATGTAAGTTAATAAGTAAAAAACCACTTCAACAAAACAATAAGATAGTGAGGAAAGTTCTGAACTTCCAAAGATTACTTTGGAACAGAGGAATCTTCCATTTTTTACATGTTTAACGTTTTCAGTTCTAAGTTCTAAGCCTCCATATAAGGCTTCAAGTAGTCTACTCCTAAAAGTCAGAATGTCTGGAATTTCTTCACTATGACACCCAACATAAGCTGCTGCTTTGGAAGGCATAGGTGTTACAAAATTAGATGGATGGGATAATCTCCTAATAATGCACAGTTCAGATAATGCAGCAGCAAAGATAAAATCATAGGCCATTCTTCAAATGTGCTCGTCTTCAAACACTGTGAGGGGCAAGAGTTGAAAGAACAGATTAAAAGTCTCAAATAATTAAGATGTGTGCCATGGAATTAGCAGGTTTTGGTCCCGTATTAGGGGTGGACCCCTGCCACTGTGTAAAACCATAACAAGTTCTGGGGCAGCGTGCAGATTAAATGTCCCTCTACAACTGATGAGAGATTAGGGTATAATTTCATGCAACACTCGGAGAATAGAGAAAGCATAATTTCTAAATTGAGGAAAGAACATGTTAAAGAACAAAAGATGATGCTAGTGTAATAAAAGCACTTAAGTACAGTGTGAAAAAGCAAAGAATTATTATATATATATAGAAATTTCTATGTAGTGTCAATATTATAGAGATACACCAATTAATTAATTAATTAATGCATATACTTTTTCTGCTAATGAAGTGTCTTCAGGAGAGTTTTAAAATCAGTAAGCTGCAGGTGGCTATTCCATGAGCAGGCTGCTCGTTTTCTTAGGGAAAACAACAAAAGCTGTACCAGTAGGGAATCACATATTCAAGAAAATTCTTAACATAACCAGAAAAACAATAGGCAAATATACTTCATTTTCTCTAATGGGCTCATTAAGCAGGATTTATTCTATTAAGATAGAATTTCCTTACAAAGAACATGGTAAATTACCTACAAAGGTAAGATTGTTATCAAAGGAATATGCAAGTATTTCAGGATTCAGGATCAGACCTGAAATTCTGGAGCAAACTGGGTAAAACCGAAATGCCCAATCTACCCGTGTGACAGAATTTGATTAAGTTTTACTAGCTTTTTACTACAATTTCCAATTTGATTGGCCCTACTAAAGCTAAAATTGAACTTCATATACAAAGCTTATGTGGTTATGTTTGCTATTAGCATTGTCTTCCCTGGAGATATTTTGATTTTGTTTAACTGAAGAATAAACAAGTTAAATGCCGAATTGCCTGGCTAAGACAGTTATATGATGTGGTCTTTTCCTTTCATTATAAAGATTGTGAGTTTTGGGATTCATGTTTAGGAGTTTGTGGTTACTTTACTTTAAATCTAATATGGACATATAATGTTTTTGTTCAATGTTCTGCTTTTTTCATATAAAGTTCTGTGTCCTGGCCAATTTATGGCCAGACTTATCCAATAAACAACTTTGTAGGAATGCATTTATAGATGGTTAGAAATATGTGTGGTGCCTGCATTTTTCTCAGCAATAATGTAATGATTTATTTTGACTGTTAATTTTAAGCTATATTATAACAAAAAAAGGAAAATAATTTACATACCTCAGAAGTTATTTTCCTAAAATTAGGAAAAAATAAGAAGGTGCAGACGTCAAGATTTAAAAAATACTTAGCAAATATGGATGAATTCTTCTGCCCTTGACATTTAAACCTCCTTGATTTTCAAAGGTTAGACAATTAGCACTTGCTGAAAATCAGATCCCTTGCAGTGTCCCACCTGAAGCCTTTCTGAAAGTATTTTTGGTAAATCAAAGAACAAGCAAACAATTCAAACAGGAAAGCCTTTTATTTACCAATGCATATATGAGAGAGGTATAATTTAGTACATTATAAAATAGGAGAGGGATAATTGTGCTATGGAAGTTCCCGGGAATCCTAGGATCTAATTTGCTAGCCATGGGTCATTTAAGCATAAAACAGAGACAGCACCAAGCTGCATAGAACTTATATGCAGGGAAAGAAACAAAAAGCATCCATAAAGAAGACATCAGTAAGACAATACCACTTAATTATCAATGTGCCAAATATTGCTATTTTTCACTGCTCTTCTCAGTGTACTGTGATGTTAGAACTCCTGTGAAAATGAAAGGAGCTTGTGATGATTTGAAGAACAAGTTGCTAAAACAGGCAGCTAACAATGAGAGCAACTAAGTTTTCATTGTACTTTAGGTTAATAGGTTTAAGATTAGCACCTATCTCTCTTAAAATGAAGATGATTAAAAGAATGTTTAAAACTACTATTCTTCATAAAGAATTTAAGTCACTGACAATCATAAAATATATTACACTATTTTTTCTGTTTTTCTGGCATGAAAGAACCGATCTAATATTGATAAATGAATATCACTTAATAAAGTAACACAGATCTAACAAAAATATATTTTGCCCTAAAACAAAAGTCCTAGACTTCACTACATGCTATTTGTATTTTCTAGTAACTCCCTTTATTCTCAACAGGACTCAAATAATGTGCTGCTTCTGGTGGAAAATCAGCCTTTTCTGTTGCATTTTATTCTGGTTTACTTTGCCTAAACCCCTAAAGTTTTATTCCAAATTCTTCTCTTTCCTCACGCCTCATTTGCATTTTACCTTTTCTCATTTCACCTTTGTCGTTGGCCTTGCTTTTCATTGGTTCATTATGGGTCAGTTTGCAACTAGAACGTGGAGAGTACCCCAAAAATGTGCAATGAAACCCCAACACACATTGCTCCAAAATGCCAGTTCCCAAGTGTGTTTTTAAAACTCAAGACATGTTAATTTTATCTAAGCACCTCTCTGTAGCCAAAGAGGCTTGAAATGATTTTGAATACTCTCATTTGAAGTCATTGGAGTGATTACAGTAGAAATTCTGCTTTTTGTCCTACTTCTAAATGCATTTAATGGAATAAATTCATTTTGAGAAAGGGAATATTTTGGACATCCTTCTAATATAATTAATTCAGGCTCTGTTTCAGACATTTATTAGTATGACATACCATGAGAAAATAATTTTGCCTGGGAGTTTTGCACATGACAGCACTGTAATTTCAGATCTTAAATTATCTAAACTTGAAGCAGTAAAAATTGTAGCAAAGGGCACTCAGTAGCTGCAATATGTTCAAAAATTCTGAACACTTGCAAATTTTCACATTCTTTGAAAAGTTATTTGAAAATCACATATGAAAAGACTAGCAGAGTTTATACCATTAAACATGAACACAAAGTAACTGTTCATTGTCCTGCAAGATATATATTTGCTTTCAAGGGGAGCCCTAATATTTGTCATCTTTAACTGAATGAAATCACAGATACTTTTACATGTGGATTTTATTATAAGAATTGGTTTATAAGCCTGCTATTTAACATGATTCTATGAATTACGAACTGTGATTTTATTTCTTTTATAATCTCTGTAGAGCTTGCCATTACTTTTACATGTCTGTGTCTGGCATTATGCACCTTTGAAATTGTGCCAGAAATATTTATTGTCCTATTTCTGGCATTCTGGGACTCTTGGTTCCGTTTGGTTTCCAACCAGAACAAGGCTTATTAGCAGATCCAGTTCTTCATACTTTACTGAAAACAATTTCATATGTAAATTTAATACTTCATTAAAGTAAGCTCTTGCAACACTCAGGAGTATGTATGAAATGCATTCAATGTAGGTAATGTTCTATCTACCATTTGAGCAGTTATCAAAAGCAAAATATATGTACTAATTAGATCTTTCCTTCTCATTGCCTGTCTCCTCCAGCTTGACTAATAAGAAAGCATTAAAATGCAGTCAGGTTGAGCAGAAATGGGACACCCTCTCTGCACTTGCCTGTGCTCTGCACACACAGGCAGTGCCCTGGAAGGAAGGCTTGCTGCAGTAACTACAGCACATTCTCATTCACCCCTTGGATCACATTTACTTGGTTCCAAATTCCATTACTCTTAATCAAGTAAAAATCCTGTTAAGGTCAACAGAAGTTTCACTCAAATTACTTCATAATTTGGCCCTCATTTTGTTGGGGTAGTCTCAACTTTGCCCAGTAGGCACAACCATATTAAAAAGGCTTTTGGAAAGCATTCTTTATTCCATTTAGCTTCAAGGAAATAGCTGTCAATAAAATTTAAGGATGTACTTACATGTTTATTAAATAGGAAGAATCTTGTTGGATCAGAACTCTAATCTGTTGAAAGAGCAAACTTCTCCAGGAAGCAAAAATGTAACTCACTCAGGTATTATACAGCTCAAATACTTTTAGTGAGAATGATCATACTTTTATTTGGAGACTAGGTAAAATTGATTTAGTTTTTTTTTTTTTACAGAACATTGAGTTATTGTTTATATAGTCATTCTTATAACTAGAAATATAAATTACTCACTATAGCCATTAAGGGTCAGAAGCTTGAAGCCATGCCTATCACAGAAGGGGATAGTTATATATATATGTATATATAACAACTGCTTCTAAAATGTCATACATGATCTGAAGCATGACTTGTCTCAAACAGAGGCAAAACCATCTTTCTGCTTCTCATGTGAAAATTTCACACTAGGCTTCTTATTTTTGTTCGTGAGATCTTAATGGTAGAACATATTCACTTCAGTATTTTATGAGAAATCACTTGCCGAATTCATTGTGCCACAAAAATAATCCAAAGTTTAACCATATTCCTAAACACATTGTCAGAGATGTGTAGTCCTCAAATTAAGAAGAGCCTCTCATTTCTGCTTTATGCTTGGTTGCCTTCCAAGTATATAACAGGGTATCAACCAAGAGGTTTAAGACACAAAATATATTTAATTAATTAAAAGCTTTTAAATGTTTACATTTGTGACAGAGAAATATTCAGTAAAATAACCACAGAAAAAAATAACAGTAACAATTGTAATAATAACTAAATACATAGTTATTAAATGTTATGTAACAATACCAACAGTAACAGCAACAGTAACAGTTGCCATGACAATAACAAAAGTAAGTAGTAGTAGTAATAGCAATTTTATTAACCAAAAGCCGAGACCTTAATCACAACAGGAATACTTTATGGAGTGGAAAAGTTGATCTTGGCTTTTTCTGATGACTGTATGAAACTGCTAAGAGATTTTTATATGAGCCTTTCACTTGATATTACACCTTTTGACCTGATGGATTATATACTCCTTTTCGAGGTAATAATTTTCTGGCAAGAGTCACAAGCAAAGGACTTAATGAAAGTGATGGAGCATCCAAATGCCTTATGTGATGAAATACCAAAAGGCTCAGGGAACTGGAGGCAACTGTAAGAATACCTCTGAGTACTCCAATTGCTACAGTTGGATCAGAACATCAAAAGAAGCATATAATATTACATATGAGAAATTAAATCAAAACTAGGATATCTTTCCCAGTGCTGTTGTTGTAGAAATCTTTTTAAAGCACATCTTGTCAAAATATGTCACTGAAGTCACTCTACCTTAGGAGTGCCACCTTTTTTGTATGCTCTGTAATTATTTGAATGTCAAAAATGAAGCACAATGTATTTGGTTAATCCAATTTTAAGCTTTCTTGCAGCTACCAATTTATCTTGGCCTTCAGGCCTCAACTCCTTCCAGCTCAGCAATTCCTTCTACTAGGGCTCTATCTGTCCTTTGTAATATAAGCAATTTTCTCTTGCCCTTTTCCCAGTCCCATTCCTAACTGGAATGTGCAACAAAACAAGACAAGAAAATAGTTTGTAATCATCATAATCAGTCACATCAGTTAAGAGCTAAGTAGAGGCTTTTTTTACTACAGATATGCCCACACGAAATTAATGAATTGCATACATATTTCTTTGTATTTCTAAAAAAGAATTTCTTCTTATATTTCTTTTCCAAATATATTATAAGTAAAATATACATAAACATAATTACATTTTTCCCAAAGCTGAAGTACATTCAAAATAGGACATTCAAAAATGTGTGTCAGTTACTATGTGTGTGTCATTTATGAAATACCAGCAAGCATCCCTTCTGCTCAAGATGCAGAGAAAACAGATTCCAGGCCTCAAGACACGTGGTCCCTTGTTGACCAGATTAAATTTTGGTGCCCACTAACACCAGCGGCTGTGGTACCTCCCACTGGGAATGGCATGCCAGGATGCTGCAGCCACCAAACCCGGCACCACCTTCATCCCACCAGTGGTGGCAGAGTGGCTTTGCAGGTGGAGAGCAGAGCTGAGGAGAGCTTGGACTGTGTCCCTAACAGCCTGGGATTTTGTCCCTAACAGCTTGGGCTTACTGAGGTGCCCACAGGGCAGGTTGCACCTCCGGCCTGGAGTGAAGCTGTGCCCTTGAGGAGTCCCTGTGGCGCACAGCAGCGAGCCCAGAATGGCCCAGGCGCTCCAGGTAACTGGGTACCCCAGTTTCAGCCTGAGCAATGCAATGTACAGCAGCACCTAATTCCCAATAATTGGGATGTGAAAGAGGTGGTGAGATGGCACAGAGTACAGCCACAGTGTGGGTAGTGAAGTTTGTGATCTTTAGGCTGTATACATAACTTCATCTGCTGCAATCCACTTGCAGCGTAAACAAAGGTTCTGTTTCCCCATCTAAAACTCCCCAGCATCCATGTGGCCTCACCAGCCAGAGAAGACCAAAAGGATCTGTTTTAAATAAAAAACCTCAAGTAAACACAATTTGGCAACACTAAATTCCTCTTAACCAGACAGCATTTTCCACATGATGTACAGACCCATATACTTATTTAGAAAAATAAATTGGACTACTAGGCTACATATATTGATAAAATACAGGAATGCTACAAATGTTACCATGGAAAAACTCTTCTCTATTGCAATTTTAGGGTGAGAGACCAAAATATTTTAAACTAAGCTCATTGTTTGATTTTTAAAATAAGTTGATTGCTCACTGTTCTGCATATAGAGGGACTGAAAGTGCTAAATGCTGCCTATGATGCTGGGGAAAATTCTGAAGATGTACTCTGCTGCTAAAGTGGTTCTACAAAGTCAGGTTAAACACTAATCCCACTGATAATGAAGGATTTTGAAGGGAGTCTATTTAAGAGTTTTAAATACTCTGTAGGGGGCAGTTTTGAACCAGATTAATGAAAATTTTAAGCTGGCTGATTCAAAATTATGTTTTTATACTCAGTTTTATTATCCTCAGCAGCTATATGGGCATAATTTCTTTTTTTAGGTAGATCTTGGTGCTGAAGCAAACAGGGAGCTGCATGCTATTGTATAATATCACCCAGCTGAGAGCCTTATCTGCATGTAAGGTTCAGTAATGGTAGCTAACAATGTTTTTTATAAACTACCACTTACAGAGATCCATAACTGAATAGCAATGATTAGAACTTCATGGCAGAGGCCTGCATAAAAGCCAGCTCTGCAAAAGGCCCCAAGGACAGAAGTAGAGTTTGCGATCTCCTTCACAATTCTGGTTCAGCCCTGAACTAGGAATCAATTTTGTTGTGACTTGAAAGTATTTATGACATTTCTGGAAAAAAGAAAAAAGAAAAAAAAAATGCAGCAGATTCTTGGAGACACTAGTATTCCCTGCAGCATTTCCAAACACGGTATCTTCGTTATTTGCATTTATTTTAAGTGGATATGATGCTAGACCATGGAAAAAGATGTCAGACACACTTCAATGTGTTAGCTTAAAATGAAGATTTAAATCAGCAACTCTCAAGCGACACACCACTTTGAAGTATTGAAGTCAGAAGTGGACTATTGATCTGAAACACAAAAGAAAGTTATCCTCTCAGCAAAGTGATAGTCATTGTTACAAGGATTTAAGTAAAAGTGGCTCTAGAGTGCAACTTCAAGAGTAGGAGAGGCTCAGTCACTGAGTCTTTTTTCCACTGGAAAGGAAGGAACAGTCCAGGCCTCAATGAGAAACATGAAGTTGTATATGTAGGTGAGCTCTGTAATTGATAGCAGAGTATTTCCAGTAGAGTCAGTGGCTCTCCACTGATCCCCATGATTTTGAGCTGAATGAAGTGTACTGAAGCCAGTTCTAAACCATGACTCACAGCCAAAGTTGTTACTTATGTGATACTGTAACCATGTGAGCAGCCAGATTCACACTGAGCGCCGGTGGGAACTAAAGGGATCACCTTGCCAATTTATTCCAGGCTAGGAATGAATGCTTGCAGATGATCAGACTCACCAGCTCTGCCACTTAAACCTTGAAGCTGATTGTGTTGCCTGGACAGCTGATGGAATATCTTTTCTGTCCTTTCCTGGCCTAAAAACTTTTCCTATTCTTTTTGAGTTCATGTACAGGGTCTGGTTGGGATGAAGCAATTTTCTTCACAGCAGCCCATATTCTGATGTGTTTTGTATTCTTTGACTAGAACAGCACAGCAATGTTTGAACAGGACTTGCACATCATTGAGGCTTTATCTTTTCTCATTCTCTGCTCCCTTAGGGAGTGGGCTGGGGGTAGGCAACAATTTTGGGAGGGCAAACAGCCAGGACAGCACACCCAAACTTGCCAAGAGGATATTCCATACTACATAATATCATTCTCAGCAATAAAACTGGGATTGCAGAATAAGAAGGTGGGAGGGCTGTTTGTCTTCCAGAATCATCAATTGCTGGGCATCAGTCTGCTTGTGGGAGGTGGTTAGTTATTTCCCTTGCACCATATTTTATTTTTCTTTCATTCACTTACTAAACTATCCTTTAACCCAACCCATGAACTCTCTGACTTTTCCTAGTCATCTTCCAGAAGTGGAAGGAGCAGGAAGTTGACCTCCTGACCAGGGTCAAACCTACCACAGCTGGGAAAACCCCAACATTTATAGGCTGTATTATGATGCACTGCTACATACAAGAATTTCAACAATGCAAGGTAAGCTGAAGATATACAGCTTCTGCATAGGAGTTTTTGCTACAAGGCACTTGGAAGGACTTTCTTCCACATTTATGTGCATGCACTTGTGTTACTATAGTGCTAAAACTTCTGAACATGGCATTTCAGAAACAGTGCAAACAGAGCAAGTATTTATTCTCTGTTCCTGTGTCCTCTCGGCATGAGGCAAGGGATGGGAGCCAGCGACGTCAGAAAGCTGATGGAAGGGAGAGGGCATTGTGATTACAGTAATGGGATTTAAAGACATTCAGCGTTCAGCTTCTCTCCAAAGATATTGAACACATGCCGGCTGGAAGGAAGGGGTCGGTGAGAGCAGCCGTGCGCTGTGACCGTCAGGGGCTCTGCCCGCAGAGCACACCCGCAGCACGGCGGCTCTTTGTCAGCACGGCCTCCTTGGCTGAGCGCCGGCGCCGGGAGGCCTGCAAACCTCCACATGAGTTTGGCCCTCACGTTCCTGCGGTTTTGCCTTAAAACATCTTTATTTTCTGTAACAGAGATCAGCGAGAGCCGCAGGAAGATGGTGAGCGCCTTCCGATATCGCCCGCCTGAACTTGGCTGGGCAGAGCCGCCCGGGACACCGCCCGGGCCGGGCCGCGAAGCGCGGCGGGAGCGGCGCATCGGCATGCCACGGCCCGGTCGGGTACCATCCGGTACGGTCCGGAGCGGCACGGCCGGGTACAATACGGCACTGCACGGCCGGGTACAATACGGCACTGCACGGAGCGGAGCGGGCAGCGTAGCGCAGCAGCACCGCCCAGCCCCGCCACAGCCGCCGCCCGCCCGGAGCGCGGCCCGGCCCCGCCCCGCCCCGCTCCAGCGCGCCCCGCGGCAGCGAGGCGCTGATTGGCTGCGGCGGCCGCGCGGGGCCTGGTGGGAGCAGCGCCCGGGCGCCGCGCTCCTCCTGCGGCGGCGTTGGCGGCGGGCGGGATGCGCGGCCCGGCCCGCGGCAGGTACGCGATGGCGGGGGATGCGCGGCCCGGCCCCGAGCGGCTCCGCGGTGGGACAGGGGCGCGGGGGGCGGGTGAGGGGCGCCCGGCGCTCCCCATAGGAGCACTCGGGTACCGGCCCGGGGCGCGAAGCGGAGCAGAGCGGCAGGTGCCTCCTCCCTCTCTCCCTCTCCCTGCGGGCAGCGGGGCGGGGCGGGCCGCGGTGCAGCCTCGGAGGGGGAAGCCCCCGGCTGCGGGAAGGGCGGCGGGCGCCGGGGCGGAAGCGGGGGGCGCTGCGGGTGTGGCGGCCGGGGAGCTGGGGCTCCGCTGACCTCCGGCTGCGCCCTCGGGAGCCGGGGGCTCCGCTGACCTCCGGCTGCGCCCTCGGGAGCCGGGGGCTCCGCTGACCTCCGGCTGCGCCCTCGGGAGCCGGGGGCTCCGCTGACCTCCGGCTGCGCCCTCGGGGAGCCGGGGGCTCCGCTGACCTCCGGCTGCGCCCTCCCGGCCCGCCGGGCCCGCACCGGCCGCCCCTCGCGCAGCCCGCTGGGGTTGGGTTTCAAAAAAGAGCGCCCGACCCACCCACTTCTCGCTCCGGCGCTGTGCAGTCCGTGTGGGAGCTAATTTGCGTTTTTAATTAAAGCTCTGCAAAGCATAGGACTTTTGGGGGATGTTTGCAGACGGAAACAGCCGAAAGTGAAGTTTGAATGGAAGAAAGTTTAGTGTTTTGTTGTAACTGAGGCGTCCTAGGACAGGCTGGCAGTAGGTGGTGGGTGATGCTCCTGGTTCGGTTTTGCTTGTTTCCTTGTCCGCTCAGCTGGAGAAACTTTTTATGGTCACAGTGGAAGTTTCTGAGGTCAGTAAGTTTTGAGCAAACTGTGAGCAGAACTAGAGATTCAATTTGAATGGTAGAAGTTTTGTTCTTTGTAGTGGTAAATATCTAAAAATACTTACAGAAAGTGGAATGACTAAGTTTGTGAAAAAGGCCTATTTGAAAAGCATTGCCCATTCCTTAAGGGGAGAGGTCTGTATGACTGTATGCAAGGCCTTGATTACAAGTTTCTAACTTCCTTCTTTTTTCTTGTAGTATGTCTTCTCTTGATGTTATTCAGTCTTGAATTTCAGCATGCCAGTTATTAAAATTTACTTGGGAGACTGAGTTTTTGGGGAACTTTTAACCTGTAAAACATTAACAAGCCTGAAGAAATTTGAGACTGACTTGATAAAAGTGTAATGAAATCATGAAGCTATTTTCTCCACCTGGGTGGATGGGCGTGGATGTCTTAGTGGCTTTTTGCCTCATTCAAAGAAGATGCTTTTCCTGCTCTGGTCTCTTAGTCTGGCACTTCTGCTTTTTAATAAATAACTTAAATGTTTTGGGAGTAGAGAAGCTGCTATGAATATTTTTTTGAGAGAGTCAGGTAATAAAATTGGTAGTAGTGTTTTCTTAAGCTTGTCTGTTCGGTGTTTTTAGTGCTTATTTTGTCAGTTTTAAGCCTAGGACATGTTGCAGTTATCTTACTTGTGTATTGCATCAGTGATAATGTGTGTGGAAATAAGTCCAACTGCTCTACTGCTTAGTCAGTGAAATGCACAGCTCAGTGCTAGAGTGCAGTCCTCAGGAGGGAAAAGTCCTGTGCAATAATTTGTTGTTTAGGGCATGGGAAGGAAGTAGCTTGTGGATGATCTCTTGCCATGAGGAGTAGAATAGATATTAGTGGTAGGTATGTGGAGTGGCAGGTGAGGAGGGAGGAGGAGAGCTTGAAGCAATTGAAGACAAATTGAAGACAATTTGTGTTGTCATGTCAAGAAGGAGAACATCTGAGGCACTCCATAGTAATCATAGAAAATTTTCCACCTCCTCACTGAGGATTCAGTGGCTAAACTGTAAGTGTGAATCTAGTGGCCCTAATCCCTTAATACCTCTTTGGGGAAGGGTTTTGGTAGTATTGCAGACTTGCAGAGCAGCATCTGTGAAGCCTGTCATCATCACAGCTCCTGTAAAATCAGGTGCATAGTGACACTTGTCAAACCCGTTTCTCTTCCAAGTGTTTACCAGATATTTAAAAAAACCTTGTGTAGCAATAGCACTGTGAACGTGTTATTGCTATAAGTCAGAGTCACCAGTAGCTCATGGATAATTTGTTCCCAAAAGATCCTCTAACACTTCCAGCGGAGAGGTTCTCACATTATGGTTTGAAGGAAAGTGGCACACACAAAGGCCATGTGAGCATCTCTGTGTCTCTCTGTGTGCACAGCTGAGAGCCACCGTTTCTCCTAAGGGCAGTGGCAATGCTAGGGAAACAAGCCAGATTTGGGAGCCTTGTGCTGGCTTTACAGACTTCTCAATTGGCTATTTGACACAGTATCTTCATTGCAAAACAATGTAAAGGCTGTGTGTCTGTAGAAATAGCTGGGAAGAAAGTGTAGGCTCAGATCTACTGCAATACCCATCATGCAAAAGCTCACCTGTGTCTGTAGAGTCACAGTTGTGTAAAATTCTTGGTGTTAGATTGTGTGTTTAAAAGAAAAGACTGCAGTTTTACTGAGGTGAGTTGCTGCAGTAGTGATTATTTTGAGAATTTGTTCGAGTCCAAGGGGTAATTGCTTTTTCTGTATCTCAGCCCTTGGTGCTACTCATTTGGCAGCAGTAGAGCTGATTTGCCCATCTGTTCTAGCTTTGTTCTCGTGGCATTTCTGATATGGATTTCCTTATCTTTGAGGGATGGTTTCTGAAGCCAGTGGGGCCTATAGTTCTGAAGTCCTTGGCTTTCTTAAAAGGCGGGGAGTTTGCCAGACTGCAGCAGTGTTTGTGGTAGTGAGCAGTGCGTATCCTATACATATGAAGTTGCTCTAACAGCCTTAGACAATTTTTTCCATCCAAAACAAATTTGGATTGAAATGTATCTTTCCATTTTTGGCCAAAGGAAACTTAATAAGCAAGATAATGATCGCTTATATTTCTGTCTAGCTAGATCACTGCTTTGTTTTAATAAGTGTTAGCGTTTCATTCCAGAATGGAAAAGGTTTGAGTCCTGGCTGGGTTTGAGCATTAGTTTACTGTCAGGGTTGTTTTGAACTGGTTACTTTTTTGTTAAATAGGTAAAAAAACTTGTATATTAATTGGATGGAGAGAAAGTCTGCATCCTAAGGTTCAATTGATTCAACTATCTTCAAATGGGAAGTTGTTACAATTTTCTTTCAGGAGCTTAGACCCAGATCATCAAATTAGTGTTGTTCATGGGTTCCAGGCTTGTGTGGGGTGAGGTGAGCTGCTCTTGCCCCTTTGGAATTGTTTTAAGAGTCATTTGATGTGCTGATGACTGCCTTGTGAGTTGTGCAGGGAAGATCTGCCAATGTAGTGCTTTTGTACAGCAAGTGAAATCTTTGAAACTGGTTCTTTGAACTTAAAACTGAGCACACAGCATATTCTTGTTGGTGAGAGCATGAAAAAGAAATAGATTTGAGAAATTTTCTCATGAACAGGATGAGATGTTAATAGGGTGTTAATGCTGAATGCCTAGAGTTGCAACTAAAAGGGAATACTGAGTTATGCTCAGGGGCAGCTGAGGAAATAACTGGAAATCAGTATCTTAAATAATTGTGCCCAATACTAAGTTTTCAAAATTGTTTTTCTGCTGGAGTGTTTTGGTTGCTCTTTTTGCACTTCATTTGTGCCTGTGTTTTTGAGAATTCTCTGCTAGTAGATAGCTAGACAATGGCATTATACAATACTTTGATTTCTTAAGATGTTGGAATGAATTTGAGAATCTTTGGTCATGTTGTTAGATTACTCCTAAGTGCTTAATGCTTTATTTCTAGCTGTGAATTCTTGTAGAAGATTGATAGCTCTGCCAACATTTGTCCACAATAGAAGATGGGTGGATTAATTTCAAGATGGAGGGTAAGTAACATTGTGTAACAATGTAATAACCTTTAGTCCAGAAGATGGGAGTATCTAGGACATGTTGACTATTAATGCTGGCTGAATGCTAGTGCTGAACTTTTCCTGTGAGTATGTCATTAAAAGTCCAGTAGTGAGAGATATCATGACCAAAAGTATTCTTTGCTAAATCACTAAGCTGTGAAACTCTGCTGTTGTCTTTCATTTCCTTTGCAGTACCAGTCTGGCACTGGCTTGATTAACTAAAAAAAAAAAAATACAGTTTTAACTCTTTCTGTATATCTAAATACTTTTGTTGTGCATCATTGGGATAGAAACTGCAGCATCTGTGACTTGACAGCTTGGTGACTTAGATAAAAATGGGTATGTGCAGAAGCATTTCTGGCTGTTTTAACAAATGGTTTGGTAGCTACTTAATCCTGTACAAGTCTGTCTTCCACTCTGCTTTATTGGTTGTTGAGTGGTGTACTGAGTTTATGAGGAAGAAGAGGCATGAGGTTTCTGACTACTCTCCTGGCAGGTGTGAGTTGCTTGAGTCTAGGTTTGCCTTTGCTTATTAGCAGTTGACTGCAGTCTTCCCTACAAAACTCCATTAAAGGTGCAACTTCAGGTGGAGTGTCAGTTTTGTGTAATAGAAACTCACTTTCAGGGTGATGCAGTGTGAGCTGTGGCTTTTGAATTTGTAGTGTGAAGGGTGGAGAAAGATTGTGGTGTGATAATTCTCAGAAATTAGGAAAGATTTCTAGAAGGTGGATTTCCAGGTGCTCCTATAGGGAATTTTACTGGTGATGGCAGCTCTTATTTGCAGCTGCTTATGATTTATTTACACCATGTGTCCTTATATGGGATGAATAGTAGTAAAAAGCTGGAGTACTCAGATTAGGGCTTCCTCTATATTCTCTGTGTTTTGCCTATTTCTGCCACTCATCAATTCTGTTCTTGTTTTGCTTTCCACCTACACATTCATTATTGCTGTAGAAGCATTATAGATTTTCATTTTTTGTGATGTAGGAGAGGAGCTTTCAGGTTAGAGTAATGCCAGCTGTAAAATAGTGATTCATTACAATCCTTTTTATTTGTCACGCTAAAGTAGGAAAACTTCTTACCTTTATGTAAAATAGATAATTTATTAATTTATTATGAGTATGTCTTTTTGTTGGGAAACTGTTAATGTACAGTAATCTACAAAATACTGAGTTTTTAAAAGTGAGATTAATATCTTTGTTCTTTCCCTTGTAAGCAGGCAAAGCCTTCCACTGTAGAAGTATTAGAGAAAATAGATAAGGTATGTGTTTGCTTTTTTGGTGTTTTCTTTGATTTTTTGTTTAGAAAATCCTTTTTGCTGTCATATATTTCTTTCTCATTAGGTAAAATACTCTCATGAAATTTTAAATTATTTTGGTAATTATTCCAGTAGTAGAGATTCTGCACATCAGAGAAATTGTTATAATTTTTCCCCTTACTGTTTAGTCATTTAAAAAATACCAATACTGTATAATAGATAGTGAGAAGCTGCAGGGCAAGTATTTATTTAGAGAGCCTGAAATGGGAATGGATATGAAGCCGCCTTGATTACACAATTCAGTTATAACTAATTGTTAAAGTCCCCTCTAAAGGAAAATGTCACTAATGCAAGTTCCATTCATCAGGTTGATTGGAAAAGCTTCAGTGTATGGTTTTATGTGTACAAGTTTTAACTGTAGTGGTAGTAAGTTAGGTCAGGGGCAGAATAACTGGATAGTAATCAATTGTTCAGTAATCAATTGTGATTTTTCACCAGCATTTGTGACAGATGTCCGTACTCTGTGGGGAAATTAACTTTTGAAATATACTGTTGATATTTTTGTTTTCCTTTTAATGAAGCTGTGAGTACTTCTGTTGTCACTTGAAATACAGTCAGAATGGTTAACATAGCTGAGCATTGCTCCATCATTTATTAATATACCATCATAGAGGTGTTCATGATTTCACTCTTAATGTGAGAAAAGTACTGAAAGGAAAACAAGTAAAATGGTGGAGAGGTTCCAGCAATTTGCCATGTTAGTAGAAAAGTGTCAGAGATATTTAACATTCCACAGGTACCTGATGAAAGCTTTAGAATGCTGAGTATGCTTAGTAGTGACTTCTGTGATAGTAAAGACTGCCATGCATAAGATTCTGGTATTTTTCACTTCTCCCAAATATACTAATGCATTACAAATGTGAAAAAGTGCTGATTTTTAACTTTTCTTAGCAATTGCTAGTAAGGTGCAAGTGGCCCATATCATAGCCTTATTAGTATGGAGTATTTATGCTGTGAAAGTTATCTTTGGGCCAATATTGTCATTTATCAAAGAACTGCTTGACTTTTCTAATCAAGTATCAGACTGATAGGGCTGATTTTAGCAGACATTTAAAGGCGGCTTAGTAAAACCTCTTACTAATTGCACTAATAAGGCTGAACCCTGTTTATTTGCAGGAAATACAGACATTAGAAGAATTTAGAGAAAAAAATCAGAGGCTACAGAAACTATGGGTTGGAAGGCTTCTTCTCTACTCCTCAGTTCTTTACCTTATTACTTGCTTAATTGTATATTTGTGGTGTCTTCCTGATGAATGGACAGCAAGGCTGACAATGACACTTCCGTTTTTTGCATTTCCATTGATGTAAGTAAATATGCCTTTTTTATTTTCTAACTGCTGTCTCTTTGATAAAAGGAGATGGAAAATACATCTCAGCAGGGGTTTGAGTTTGCTTTGACAATCCTTGAGATGTCATAACTTGCTGAATTTTTTCTTCTAAAATAGATTCAAGTAGGTAGGCAGACACTTTCTTTGAGGGGAATGTGTCTTGTGGGTCTGGGTTTAGTATAAAGCTAGGTCTTATCATCAAAAGATAATAGCATCCAAAGTTACTTGGCTTATCAAAATTATGCTGGGGCTAGAGAGCTGTGTCTGAACAGCTGTAAGGTAATGTAGTATATGCACAAGGGTTTTGTTTTTACTCTGTTTCTTGGGTTTTGTTTTAATTGCCATTTGAGAAGTAACATTACTATACAGAAGTAACCAAAGGTATGTTATCTACATGTAAAATATAGTGTATAAACCTGGAAAAAATACAAGAATGAATGGAGGAACTTACTTTATGTGTTAGGTGACTTTTAACACAGAATGGACTTGAAAAGTTGTCACCCTAAGTGTGTTGGAAACTACTTTTACATAATTAGCTGTTTTTCTGGAAAATCACTGACTGTATTCTTCAACAAGAAAATATACAAACTTCATTGTATGTGAACTGGAGAAAGTATTGCTACATGTTTGTTCCACTGAGCTGATTGGCTGCTTGTCCTGATGAGTGGCTTTTGTTGTCTAAGAAATCCACTTTTCTAAAGGTAACAAAAAGGGCTCCCATCTCACTGAACAGCTGCTTTGCTGCCTTCCCTTCCTCCAGACCATCAGGGAGGGTGAGAGCAGCCTACTGAGCATCTTCCCTAACAATGGGGAGCATGGTGCATTTACTGATTTGCTGAAATGATCATAAGTACTTCCATTTTTACAGCGCCTCTGTATGAAGGCATGGTTTGTAGATGCCCTAGCTTTAGATGTGAAGGCAAAGTCAGAGTAAATATTTGAGACTTTGCAAGTTTGATGAGCATAATGTAACACATGGAAAACCCCCAAGGTGAAGATGGTGTTTGTATGTCATTATTTGTAATATACTGATATATTGCTGTTGTGTACTCCTGTGGAGAAAATACATGGGCAGCAGGATCTTGACTGGAAAGGATTAATATAGAAATTAGAGCTCAAATTAATCTTTGGCAGCAATATGAATTAATTTTGTTCTTAAGGACAAGCATTTTAAAGTCTTTGTTGTTAGTGTGTGAGGCTTGTTCGTGCCGATAGGAAAGGCTTGTAAAAGGGGAAGTATTACCAGCCTCCTTTCACATAGATGTGTTAGAATTAGTATAGAAATGAAAGCTTTTATTATTGAAGGTGATGGCTTCTTGTGCTGTGGTTTGAATTTACATGTTGGACTTTTATTCTCTAGTTTGTCCAATTCTGCTTATTTTTCTCAAGATGGCTCTCTGTAAAATTCAGATTTAGATGTCAGCTTACTAGCACTTAGAATCAGTCTGTTGTTCTCTTATGACTTGCAACTGTTTATCAGATTTTTTTTTTCCCTTAAGTTATTCCCCTTCAGCTTTTTTTGGCAGATATGAATGGCAAGCAGCTGCCAGCTTGTCTTTATTCTCGGTCAAGAGGTGACTCCATGCTGAATGCCTGGTGCCACCCAGTAATAGCTCTGGAGATTTTTCAGACCTAATCAAACTGGAGTATGTCTGCCTTTTCCAGCTTGCAGTCAGTCACCAACTTATTTCTGCCTTAGGTCAGTCCCTCAGGGTCTCAGCAAGTTATGGATGTTGGAAGTGCAAGTTAAGTTTTAGGAATAGAACGTCATTAATTTTAAATGTATACTGAAATATTTGAAAAGTTGAAGAAATATGTTAGCATTTTAGAAGGGTGCTCTTCTTGAGCTGATTTTTATTTGAAATAGTTTTAATTTGCATGTTCTGATTTTCAAAGAAATATATTTTCTTTTTTGTAAAATTGGTTGAAATGATCCCCTATTAAACTTCTGTTTCAGATTTCTTACAGAGGAAATGCTTTTTTATTTAATGATGTCTGACTTACTTCATATTTAGAATACAGCTTTAGGTAGAAGACTATTAAGCATACATTTAAAAAGAAATAATACTTTTGCCTTTGTAACAAGGTATTTAAGGCAATTTAAACCCTCTAAACATTTATTTCTTCTGGTACTTTAGAAATACACATTTTGTGTTGTGTTAGTGGATAAATCCACCTGTATTGTTAGATCAGTTATTATAGCACACCTTTGAACATGGGATACTTAAACTTCTTTGTTTCTCTTACCTTGGATAGGCTGCTCTCAGATTCCAGATACCTCATCCAACTTGCCTGACTTGGGCTGTGTTGTTAATACTTGAAGGCATTTCTGACTGGGCAGCCATTGTATAAATACAGAAGATGTTCTTATGAATTAAGTCATTATGAAAGCTCTTAGAGCCTTTTGCCTGCTTTCTTATGCATGCTTTTAATCAGATAACTTTTCTAGCCTTTAAGATTGTTTTTTTTTCTTAAATGAAGCATTGCTAGTTTAGGCTCTATTATTTAATTAACGTTAGGAGGGTTTTGGATGCTTGGAATGGCTTGGTGGATGAGGTTTGCCACTTGGCTTAGACTGAATAACTTACCAGGAGAAGTGTCAGCTTAATATTAGAAGCACTTCTAAGCTTTTAAACAAATGAAGTCCTGATGATTGCAAAGAGACCTTTCAAATGTAAAAGGGTCATAGATCAGTTTAACTTCATCTTGGTGTAAACTGCTCCAGCTAAGTCAGCTGAAACCCTACAGACACTGAGCAGACTGAGGCTTCTCTAAAATCACCAGGACTTGGGTCAGTTAATTCTGCTTGGGAGAGCATTTGTACAATAGCTCTATCACATGGTTTTCATTGGTATTAGAATTCTTCCCATAAATCTCTTGGGCCTTAATTTTGGGTCTGAACTGGTAAGTTTCTTTTTTTGGATAAAATGCCTTATTAATCTGTCAAATAAGAAGTGATGACTAAGTAAATTTCAGCTGAACATTTTTTAGCAAGTGATGATATTGCTGCTGCTTTAGTATTTCTGCCTTAAGTAACAGTTAATTTCAATTGAAAAGATGCTTTATTTAGAGCAATATTGATAGCTTGTTGACAAGGTGCTAATTTATTTTTTACTTTTTTATATGAATAGTGTTTGAAGGTTTTTGTCTGTATTTGTGAAATAAATCTCATCTGCTAAATGTTGTTTGCTAAATGACTTCAGAAATGGTTACTGTAATATATTTTAATTAATGTAATTCTTCTTTTTTTTTTCTAAAGAATCTGGTGTATAAGAACTCTGCTAATTTTTTTCTTTTCCAAACGGACAGAAAGAAATAGTAAGTACTTTTTTCTTGTGTTTTATTTATTTTTTAAATATGTAGCTAGTTGAGGATAATGCTTGCTGTGATAATAGAAATGCTTTGGATAATTTGGCTTCCAGGAGGACAAGGGTAGCCTTTTAGTTGATACTGAAATTAGTAGTATTAGCTAAATTTTTTCTACCACATAGTTCATGAAAGAGCAGGAAGGAAACTGCTTAATCTTTCACTTCACTTATAAAATGGTGCTAACTTTCTCCTGTCTTTGCATGTGTCAAATGTGGAATGGAATAAAATATGATGTAAAAGTAGGATCAAGGGGAAAGGAAGTATAAACAGTAGTAGTAGTTCCCTTGATACTTGCATCTCACAAGTATTCCAGCAGTCATCTGTTATCCTTATACAAAAGGGAAGAGATTTATAGCAGATATGTCTAATTTATTTGTCAGGATATCTTTTCTCTCCCAAGTTCTCCAAAGCATACTTATGTTTTCCTGAGTGGGAAAGGTATAAGTGGGTTTTTCTGCTTTTTTGAGAGCTAAGGAAAATTGGAAGTCATGTAACAAAACCGAGAAGTAATGGAGGATTTCAAATATATATAAAAAGTTGTTAAATTTTGCATTAGAATGAATCTGCATGCTATTTAAAAACAGCATCTGTGGCACTTGTCTGCAGTAGTTAGAATTCATTTGAGACTTTCCTTGAAAGCAGTCTAGCCTGTAACAATATCTCATGGTGATGTGAGCAATAATACAGGCAAACCTCAGTGTTGCACTGTGTTTTATGACTTGCAGAGCAGCATGATGTATTTAATTTGTGACAGCTTACAAGTTAAACATCACTTTTAGAATTTTTCTTAAACTGAATGTTTGCATTTGATATGCAAGCACAGAACATACATTTTTATGTAGAAATAAAATTGTCCATATATTCTGTGGTGCTGTGATTCATTTCTAAGGTGAAATGAATGATTTGCATTTCATGGCTGAATAAGAAAAAAAGTATATTTTTCTACTTTGCTAAAATGTCTTTATTGCTGTTTTGAGCATACTGGCAAGTCTGGTGCTTTTGTTGAACCTGTGTTTAAAGGGTTTAGTAGATGATAGAACATGCCAAAAGGGATTATTCCTGTGTGCTTCCAGAGACTGGATGAAAATGAAGTGTTTTACCTCAGAGATAAAAGTCCTATATTTGAAAAAGAAAAATCGAATGTAGGATTGAAGCAGTAAAGCAGGAGAAAGCATAGCTGAGAGAGCAAACTATCAAACAAGTGGCTCAAAACCAAATTTTTATTCTGGGATAAGTTAGTGTAACATACTGAGACACTGGAGGTGGTTATTTAATGCAGTAAAGCTCTGTGCTGGATAATCAGTATACACCAGATTTGGGAAGGATGCTGTGAATGAAGAAAATTTGTGGCTAGACTCCAGGGAAGGTGATGCAGAGAGATGATGGAGTTTCAGTTTTTAGGATTGGTCAGGCAAACAACTGTTAAAGATTTAGGCTGATCTGTCCCAAAGCTGGAGAAAATAAATGAGGTATATTGCAGGTGTTCACTTCTCTAGTATGAATTATTTTTTTTCTGTAGGTTTAATGCAGATGAGATATGTTGGTTTCTTGAGAGTACTTTGCAGTAATTGCCATTTGGCCATGCTTAAGGGGCAGGTGTTTCTTGAGGTTCTTCTTGGATACAGGAGGTGAAGTGATCAGAAGGAAACGCCCACACTTGAAACTGATGGCATTGCTTTTAGAAGGCTGTGCTTGAAGATGTTCTAGGCATTTCTGTACCAAAAGCACTTGCAGTTTCTTGAGCAACCATTGATAGCTGGCTGTATTCTGCTGCTTATTTGGTTTCATGGTACCACACTGCATTGCAATACATTTTAAGCTATTAATCTGTGGGGCAACATGTGAGGTTGTGTTTTAATATAAATGTAACATTTGGTGAGAAGAGGTACCTTAGTAATTTGCAGATGCACACTTTCTGGAATTATCCATCTTCTGTGGTCCATCCCAGGATTAAATGTTGTCTTTTTCCTTGTCCTATTTACAAATGGGGATGGTTGTAGTTACCCTTTTATTGTATAAATAATATAATTTCAAATATGTGCATGCCAGTTTTAGTATTTTGCACATTTAATGAAGAGGTGTATTTGATGGAAATGGATTTCTACATTCTGGAAAACGTCAAGTAATTATTTTTTTCCCTTTATTTTAAGTAGCAGTTTTCCTGAAGTAACTTTGAATGGTATGGAATACCATTTATAAATAGTAAAAATCCAAAAAAAAAGTGTTTAGTTTGGTTGAGTTTGTGTCTTGTAGTTCTGTGAAGCTTTTTCTGTCTTTAAAAATGGGTAAGAATAGGTATATTTTTACAGGAAGTAAGCTGCCAATGTTCACTAGAGCTGAGAAAGGGTAAAAAGTTGTACAGTGTATTGTTAAAATCTCTTGCTGTGAACAGAGGTAGTAGAAAGCTAATATGTTGAGAGAGCATCTTCTGCATTAGGTGATGGTTTATTACAGTGAGTTTTCTGTGAGTGTCAAGCTCCAAACATTGACTTTCAGGAAAATCCCATATGCATTTGGCCTTTCTTCTTTCTCTTCCTCTTACAGAGGTTAGCTGTTGTGCTAGACTGTTGCAACAGTCTCTTAACATTTAATAGAAAAATGACCTTCTGGTAGCTGTTCTTACAAAACTGGGGGCTTTGCTGTGGTCTGAGAATATGGAAAGGAGGAAATAGATTGAGCTTTGAAGCTTGGAATTGACCTGGCATTTGAAACTAGTATGTGTTAAGAGGTTTATGTGAAATACTGAAGCCAGTAAATCTGGTACTCAGATATGCTAATACTTAGACCTCAAGCTTTTCTCTGTATTTTGAGTCATGAGATTAAATGTATTTGGTCCATTGTTGTACCAGTTTTAATGTAGGTCAAAGCAGGGCACTGGCTAGAATTGGTTTGCTTAATGAGGAAATGGTACATAAAATTTTTTAATAGTTCTAACTGTAAAGTGATAACAGTGGGCTATAATTTATAAGCAGTTTCAGCATTTTAAGTGATTTATTTTCACATAAAAACTCTAGTTATTTTATACCAAGTTTACTGATGTTTAGAGTTGGTAGTGGTCAATGCATAATTTTTCCTGATATCTCAAGGTGAAATCAATGTTTGGAGTGTGCTGAAATGAATTTATATTTGAAAACTAATGTATAATGTCCTTCTTTTAGATGATGCGCTGGAAGATTTAAAATCCCAAAAGAAAAAAATAGTAAGTAAAACTTCAAGAAAATATGGTTGCTATGGTTCACTACCACTGGTGTATGCCAGATATTTGCACCAACCTTGATCAACAGTTAATCTCAGTAAGAAAAATTTAGGATGGACAAAATTCCAAGTCTTGGATGACTTGCCCTCTTTGTGGCGTTTGTGGCACTGGAAGCTGTTTCCTCTCTGTTTATTACTCCATAAGGAAGCTTGTTGGGAGAGGAAGCTGTTTTCTTACATGGTTGGCTTCACCTGCCTTGTAAGGCAAAATTTCAAAGCAGCCACAACCCAAACACTCTCTGCCCACCAATTCTACCTTGCCAAAGCAGCTCCTCCTCCCTCCAGAAATGCCAAAATTTTATTGTGAGGCTTTGTTATTAATGAATTTCCCAAAGTGTTCACCTCATACCTTCTGGATTTTGCCATTGTAGCTGAATTAATAAAAAACCCAGAACAAAGGTACCAAAAATGAGTTGGGTAAGAGTCTGGTATTGTGGCATGATTTATCACTTTTAAAATGTAGATGAAAGAAAGATAACCTGTAACCCAAGTATGTAATTGTCCTTTGGTAAAGAGGATTTTGCTGGTATTTAAATGGATGTGTCCTTTGCTCGTAGTGGTGCTACAAAGGTGTTTGAGAGACTTACATTTTCTAGGGAGGAAAGACATGGGCATGACAACAGTGTTAAGTTTATTTTATGAAAACTGCTTAACTGAAATCAGTTAATATTTCCAATTAACATAGTCATTTGGTAGCCTTAAAGCAAAAGTTCTTGAAGCAGAAAAGCACAGTGGAGAACGAAAGAGTTTTTGGAATCTTAAATGTAAAGTCTTCATTTCAGTTTAAGTTTAGTTTTTTGTAATCATGAAGATTTTTTTTTAATAGAACAACTAGTAACACTGAATTTTTGTGTGTGAGAAGCAATTAGGACAAAAGCCATAGAATAAAAGATTAGTCAGGAAAAACCTAAATGTGTATTTTGCATATGGAAAACATCAAAACAACATACTGTAGAAGAACCAAGATGAAACACTGCACAATACAAAAATGAAAAAACTGCATAAATACTTCATAGACAAGAATGAAATTATAGTGTAACTATGGAGAATTTAAGCCTGGAAGTATAAATTGCCATGAGTATATATGCTAGTCAAACTTTAATCATTAAAGACAAACTTATAAATGGGATTAGTGAAACTGAGTTCTGGGAACTCCAATAATGTGTAAGTCAGCTATTTTTTAGAGTCTGTGATTATCACATGATCTTGTGGGTGCCTTGCTCCTAGCAAGGAACCAGAACCAGAGGACTTCTGCAACCTCTTGAATCAGTGCAGTGTTAGTATTTTTTACTCAGAAGGTGGACCCGGGAGGTTCATCATAATTTAAGATATTCAATTAAGCATTAAAATCAGATAATTATACATGAAACAGAATGTGTTGAAATGAGCTGGAAGGGAATGCAGGTAACAAGAGAGAATATAATTAGTGTTGTAAATAAAAACACTGAATCAATTGTATTCTATAAAATTTCATTTTGGTAATACTCAGATTTGATTTTGTTTTGTTTGATTAACTTCCTTAAGAGTGCTTGGCTAATTTTTAGTAAAGCAAAAATCAAGTGAAATAATTGGGAGAGAGAGGATGTTTTTTCTTGTTGAATTCTGATTTGCTGGTGAGTTTGCAAATAGGATTAGTTACTAAGAAATTTACATTGTGGTTCTCAAAGTATTTAGGATAAGTAAATTATGTGTTTCCTGTTTATTTCTAATGCAAATTGTTGTCTAGGCACTGAGCCTGCTGCAGCACCTGTGCTTTTTCACTTTGCAGCTCAGCTACCTAATTGCTGGATAAATGTTACATTGAAGACAATTGTCCCTTTGAAAAATGTTACAGTAGGCTTGTGTTTTGCAGTTATGTGGCCCACCTTCTCCCTGCAGACATTGCTTGTGTGCTGAAGGGAGATAAGGTGGTTACAGGGCTTACCTGTAAATGGTGTGAGCTCCTCATCTGCTACAATGCCCTGGTGCATTTGCAGTGACTGCTCAGTGGAAATTAATTTCTGTCTAACTTATCTTCTGGCTTTGGTGACATAGTCATATGTATACTCATGTGGGTAAAATACTTGACAAATACAGATGCTTCATCTGGAAATTACCATTAGTTTTGTCTATCCTGTACTTTGACTCAAAGTTTGTATAATACTTCTCACAGAACTGACTATGCTGGTTTTCTCCTAGTGAATACTTCTCACAGAACTGACTATGCTGGTTTTCTCCTAGTGAATACTTTAAAGCTTGTTCAGTTATTAACTGGGGGTAGGGATGAAGTTCATCAGCTGTAATTAAGGCTCTACTTCAAGATACAACTTTGTTCCCTCCTTGATCATAAGGAGGGATGCTGTGGTTGTGTTTGTGACTGTTTAGCTGTGATTTTGGCCTCAGAGTTTCTCAGTTAATGAGGATGTCAGCCCTTAAGCCTGAGCATGGGTAGATGAGCAAGTTCAGAGGGTTAAGCATATTAAAGCAAGGGCACAGGACATGTATTAAGCTGATACAACTGGGAATTAGTGGAGAGTTTACCTGGATCCCATCTTAAAGATGGGATAATTCTTAGCCTGAGGACAAAGTTGTGAAGCTAGTATAGTAATTACCGAGCTAATTTTAGAATTAAACTTTGCTGAAGCTTACTCAGCTACTCTGAATACTAGGCTAAGTGTAATATTAGACTTTGACAGACTTCCAGGCCATTTCAGGTAAGAGTTTAGAAACTGCATGTGTTAATATAGGAAAAAATACCCAGCTATTCTGATTTCAAGACTGCCTTGGAGGTACATTAGTAATGGGGAAAAAATGCAGAATATGAGTTCTGTTACTCAAATTAATTACTCTTTAATCAACTTTGTCTTCAGCCTTCTAGGTGTAGACAACCATTGATATTTTCATAACTTTAGTATGTGATAAAAGCTCTGCTAGGAGTTGGTTCTTGTATAAGCCCAGTTTTGTCTAACTGGTTAGAGTACTGAAAATATGCAACTGGAAACTCAAAATACAGTTTAAAATCATATTTACTGACAAAGGGTCAGTTGCCTTGTTGGTTTTAATGTTGGCATGGATCTGCTCAGAGAATACTTAATTACTGTGACTTAAATGATGCATTTCCGATTTTAATGAAACTTTTGCTACATGTACTGGTATATTTTAAATGGTAAACTGAAATGAGTTTCATGGCTTTATGTGAATATTAACAAAGATCTCCTTGTAGTTGGAGGTAATTCCAACTATAATTCATAATTCCCAATTTATGAACTCATGTATGGTGAATAATGAGTGGTTTGCACCATGCCAGTACTTAAGTCTTTGGTTGCTAAATTGCCATTACAAGAAGCTTAAAATACATTACTCATACTATTCAGTTTAGGCAGCTGATGTCATTCCCACAGGAATTCTGTTTGGTTGCCTGTTGGGAAGTAGTTCATCCATACAATTGTTCATAGGAAGAGAATAGGGTGCCATGCTTCTTTATTAATATATGATTAATTCAATGAAAAAAATCATGCTTAATCTGGTATTACCTGTCTTAGAGAGTTCACTCGTGACTTGAGTTGCTCAGCATTATAATTTCATTGATAAGGATAGACTATGAGATAGCCCTTGGCAGAAAGTAGAAAATTATTTTGTAGGAGAAGTTTTGGATCTCAGAGAAGACTTCATTATGGAAAAAGAGTAACATGTTGAGCAATTTGCTGTGTTAGTGCTCAGCATCAAGTTAACCTTTCCAAGGTTATGCTTCCGGATGGTGAATGTTCCAGAAGTCAGTGTCTTGGTTTGTGTTCATAAATGAGCTTCCTGTGTTGGCAAAAAAGCCAGTTTTCTCTGCTATGCAAGCACAGAAGTAATATTTAAATTTTACACAAGCTCTTACTTTCCTCTGGTACTTACAATGATTTGCTCACAGTAAGTAAACTTGGTCCTTTTTGATTCTTTATTTGGTATTGTCAGCCAAATTTCAATTTATTTTAGAAAAGTATACTCTATTAGCGAAAGCATGAGAAATGTGGATATGCCTGTAGAAATCCTGACAATTTCTATATATTTTCAATAAATTTGTAAAGAGTCAGTTGTGATACTGAATTCTTGTTCAAATTTAGCTTTACTAGAATTTTAAAGCTATATATGAATTTCAAAATATGAAGAGTAACTTGTTGAATTATCCAAAAACTATGTGATGTGGAGGCTAACTTCAACATCTGAATCTTGTGGTGAGAATTGAATTATGTTTCAAAATAATGTTACTGTTTTTGCAAAACTTATGTATCCACAAATAGCTACTATACTATCTAATACTTCTGTGGCAAGAAGTGCTTTAGATAAAGAAAGTGTCAAGTGATGGTGGAGCATTCTGGTTTTTCTCTCCCCTAAAGGTCACTTTGTCCTGCAGAAAGTTATTACTCATTTTTCTCTTTGACTATACAGACAATAGTTTACATTTTATGTTCATTGATGTGAAGTGAATTGGGTTTTTGAAATTTTGATTTGGCAGACAAATACTAGCACTGACTGTTAAAGCTTCCCCACTTTGCTGCTTCACCTCACTAGCCTTACCCCTTTGTATAAAAGTCTGTCTTACAGTTTTTACTTCTGTAAGCAATAAATACTTTATTTTTCCTATTAGATCATTAATTCTGCTCTTATTGCACTGTGTGGTATTTGTTTTACGAAGTTAGTGGGTTAACTCCAAAGTGGTGCTGAAATACAAGTCTAGGAAATTGATTTTTACTTCCTTCTTCACTCCCTTTTGTTTCAACAGTCCTTAATTAACAGCCTGGATAGTATTCCTTGCCTCAAACTTCAAGAAATGTGTGGAGGAGTGAGTGTTAAATGAATACACAGTAGCCATTAAATGGAGTGAATTTTTATTTTGCTTCTGAGGTCTATTTGTAATCCTGAGGTCTGTCTAAATGCAAAACTCCTGCACAGTCTGTGGATGCACAATGGCTGAACCTTTAGTTTCTCACTAGCTAAATAATGGCATAAAATTCATGTTAACCTGCACCATTTGTTATTTTAGCAGTGATAAATGAGTTTGAGAGAATTTAATTTTTTGACCACTGACCTTTTCAGTGTTGCAGTTTATGCCAACAGCAAACTTCAGAACAAACAAAGTCTCCAGTTTTAGCTGAACATGGCCATTAGTCAGCATATCTAGGAAGAAAGGTCTGCTTAAGATACTGTAAAATGTATTATAATTTCTATCCATGTTAGGTATTTGTCATAACTTCAGCTATTTCAGTTTCATAGTTAAGCTGCTTCTGATGTTGGCTGTTAACCACTAAAATGATACTTTACTAGTGATTACTTTTTTTAATTAAGCCCATGTATTAGCTATAAAGCCACTTGAGTGCATTGTAAATAAAACGCTGTAATAATGAAGTGCTTTAATTGCACTCCCTAAAGTATGCATAGTTCTCAGTAAATTTTTTATTTAAATTCTTAACGTGCTCCTTTTTTCTGAAAAGCAGTTTGAATTGCTGTAAAGATGTAGATCCAGCCTTTAAAGTAATTTGAGCAAATTCCATGGCTGTTCTCTAGTTAGTGAGTTTTCACAGCATTTGCAGCAAGCTAATTGCTTCTGCTAATAAATAATCTAAAATCGATGCTGACAGCAGTTAATTGGCACAGGGACTTTATTCTGTAAAGCACTTGGCTAACGACCTTCCTTAAATTAATAGCATTAAGTGCTATGAGGAAATAAATCTAAGGAATTGCCTGTCATTTGCTTGTCATGTCTAATAACTTCCAATAATGATGGCTGATAGATTTTTGCACATTCCATTATTGAAGTTGGTGCTTGTAATTATTCTCCTCATTATATGTAAACAATTAGCAATATTTGGTGTTTCCTTGCAATAAAGCTGTTAAGTACAAGTAGTCCATTAGAGTTTGGAAACTATTTTTGAAAGCAAAATTTATTTTCCATTGAATACAACAAATCCTCAGGTATCTGGAAATGCTACTGGTTCATGAATGGGCTTTGCCTTTTGGTAACGTTGATTAGATGCTTCTAAATAGGAGGCTATGGTGGGGGGAAATACTTTGAAAAATTATCTATTGATGTGTGGAACCTTTCTGTTTCCAGCTTGAGGAAGTAATGGAAAAGGAAACCTACAAGAATGCTAAATTAATCCTTGAAAGGTTTGATCCAGAATCAAGTGCAAAGGTGAGTCTTGTTATTGATACTGATGTAATATGAAAGGTACTATGGAGCTGAGCATTCAGATAATGTTATTTATCATTAATTGGCAGGACACTGAACTACCATCTGCTGGAACATCTGCAACCCCAAGACCTGGACAAGGTAATAGCCCTGTAAAACGGGTGCTCTTTAGCATAGATACTCATCTTTCACAGCAATTTCTAGTCTAGAAGTCTGTCTATGATAAAATTTGTAGATCAATTGACCTCTATTTAGGGTTAATAGACTGTTCATTAGGCTATGCCCATTACCATTCTGTATTTTTCAGGCAAGGGATCTATTACTAAAGCCTGATGTTCTAGACAGCAGGATATTTAATGCTGCTTGATGTTAAAACTGAGAGAAAATGAACTTCTTGTGGCAAACTTGCGACTTTTCTAGAATCCTAAGGTGTGTTCAACTCCTGTGTAAGGTTCATTGACTTAGTTTTTCAATTGTGTTTCTATTTATGGCTAGTTAGACCTTTCCTAATGCAGTGCTTAAGCTACATCTATTTGGTGCCCAGAGAGGAATAAGAAGCTGGTGCATAGTTCAACTACTTTGTAGTTGCAAAGAGTGGACAGTTCTTTGCTGGTTTACATTGTTCCATTTAAAGGTGCCATTGAATAAAATAAAATAGAAAAGCTTGAATGTGTTTCAAGGAAGCCTTGTTTCTAGATTGCTCACACAACTTTCAAAATTCAACAGATCTCACACACAGTAGAATACTTACATTAAAAATGTGGTATTTTTGCAAATACTTATGCAGACAGACAGCTGTTAATTTTTGTTAAGGTTGAGTGTGAAATATGCTGTAGTTAAACTGAAAATGCTCGTATGAACACAGTATAAAGGCTGCCTGGTACTCTAATACTGAGGATTGTACTCTCACTTTAAGGCCAATCTTTGTCACTAATTTGCTGTTATAACCTGAAAGGGCTGATGCTCAAAATAAACTGCAGAATGTGATATGCATAGTTTTTCATGAAATACAGATTGGTTTAGTATTAGAATTGTCAACTTTGTGTTTAACTCTTGTGGGTAACCAAAATTCTATTTTTCCCATTTTTCACTCAAAGTACTTGTTTTGCTCAGTGCAGAGCACCTGGATTTACTAACAAAGGTGTTTATAAGCTGCATCATCAAATCCTCTGTTTTGTTCTTCTTGCTTAGCTTCAAATTGCCATGAAAATACTTTAAAACTATCCTTACTTGTTGACATTGACCGTGAAGAGTTGCAGCGCAGTACCTCAATAGTGAAGCTTTAATCTCTTCTGTTGTCTTAGACACAACAGCTTTTTTTCAAGTTTGCTCCTTACCTGTCTTTCCCATACTCCATTTCTGCAGCATTCATGGTTTTGTTCAGGCTGAAGGGCCATTCTGACACCCTGTTTTTTTCTCTGCCTTGATACAGCTCGTGGGTGGTTGCCAAGAATTCTCTGCTATACCTGTAATGTGTAGGTAGTCTGGTTTTAGCTCTTTTTAAACTCTTTGTAGAATTCATCCTTTCTTGAGCTATGTTAGAAGTCACTCCAGTAGTCCAGTAGAAGGGTGACAGATCTCTTAGCAGAATGCAAGTAACATTGACCAGGGGATGAAACTGCCTGGAAATGTGTTTCTATATAGAAATAAATTAAACAGTGACAAGTCTTTAGTCACTCTGGCTTTATGAAGAGAGAGCAGCACCAGTTTTGAAACTCCATAGGAAGTACATGACTGATCTCTTCCCCTCTACCTAGGCTGTGTAAGGAGCAGTGGTGAGAAGTGAGTTGGTCAGTGTCTGTGAATTAGTCTTGTGCATGTTGGGTTTCCAAAGTGTAGTGCCCCTGCTTTTGATCCAGTCAGACAACAGCAGATCAGCTGGATCCAGCCTGTGCTGTGTTGTGTTGGTGGTGTCTTGACTGTTAATAGAAGGGCTGGGAGGGAGAGATTCTGGGAGAATTAGAGTTGTTTCTGAGAGCCAGTCACTGTAGGCTGTGGTCTGTGTTAATAGGTGTGGTATGAACAGATATGTGAAAAACAGTTGTGGCTGAGGAGTTTGCCCACACTATCTGTGCTTAGAACTTTTTATTTAGAGCTAGCTGTAAATTGGTCTCATGACCTTGGTGGAAGGAATCTTTCAGTACAGTTACATTTGCAGAGAGTGCTCTCTGAGACTGTCATGGTGTGAACCAGTAACCTCTAAGTGGGGACACAACTGAGAAAATGTACAATTCTCTTTCAAACAGATTCAACTTTTTGGGGTGCATGGACATTCTTGCTTGATCCTGAATAAAAGTGTAGTTTAACTTTCAAAGGGTTTTGGAAAATAAATTTTGTAAATTGTCATGGCTTATGGTAGGATTTTATGATCTTAAAGGTCTTTTCCAACCTAAGTGATTCTATGAGTCAATGCAAATTTGCTCATATGCAGCACAAATTTATTTTAATTTGTTTGATCTGTTCTCTAACACATTAAATTTGGAATTGGTGCAACTTTTTGTCCCCATTTAAGTAGTTAGTCAGACTATTGTGGTTTGGAGGTGCGTTATAGTTCAAGAGGGACAAGCTGTGCTTGCCTTTGGCTTGTGAAACTATGGGGACTTAATTTCCAAATAAAATTTACTTACCAAATAATTCTTCCTATATGCAGTAATTATTTCAATTTTTAGCTATCAAAAAACCTACTAGCTTATGGCTGTTCACACTAAATATCTGCCAAAAATGAATATTAGCTTCTGTTCTGTGCAGTATATAACTTACTGTAACTAGATGACACCTTTATGTGGTTGTAGTATAATTTGGTGTATGTAGTATGTGGTAGAGTTAGAGTGGTTTGGAATAATAAAATACCTGTTAATAAGTTAACATTAAAGCTTCCCTGATCTTCTCTTTGCTTGCTTTGGGTACAAGCTAGCCAAGCAACAGAGCTCATTTTCTTGCTCTGTAATGGAGTCTTTTTGAAAAGATGATAAATGGTAACTGATACATAATCAAGTTGGACAATGTTGTGTATGAGGCAGCTGATGAAAGGTTAGTTTGTTTGTATGGCTTTTACTTACTGGTTGAAATGAGTAAGCTTGCACATCATACTAATTGGTCCAAAGGTTTAATCAGTATTGCATAATAGTTGATTCTTAGAAAAACAACTGGTAGCAGCCCAATTTTCCTGTGTGTTTAGCACTTCTTGCAGTTTTTGTGATTTTGACATGCACTGCTGAAATAGGTAATGGTATTTTAACAGATTATTTAGGTTGATCTTGTGTTTGGTATAAAAACATCACAAAATCCAGAAGGAAAGGAATTTGAAAATTTAAATGCAATTGTATCTGTTCAGTAATGTTTTTTGAGGAGTACAGTCAATGTATATATATACTTTAGTACTTTGGCCATAGAGAAAAATAGGGTAAATATATATTTTCAGTGAAATATTCATCAGCAGTATCCTGTTGTTGGTACCTGCTCTTTTCATTTTAATATGACTGTTTGCAGGGGTGTATTGTAAATGAGATCACTCTGTGACCTGAATTAAAAATAATGCAATAAAAGATGGTTGCAGGCTGTGGGATGGATATAGGCATGAGGAGGAAGGAAGAAAATGCTTGGTTGGTCTTCAATACTAAAGCCAACAAGTTATGTAAACTGTATATTGACCTGCAGTGTAGTGTAGCTCTATGAAAATAATATATTATTCTCTACAAAAATCAAGGTGTTTTGAAGGGAGGAAAAAATAAAATAGTTAGGCGTGTAAACATGAAACATGTCACTGCCTCACCACTGCAGTAGTGTAATAGTCTTTAAGAGCTCATACTGAATCATGAGTTGAGTAGATACCTCTTAAGTAATGTGTCTGCTTATGTCTGAAGTGTCCAATGCTGGTAACTGCAGAATTTGAACTGTAGTGTGTTTGGAGAATAAAGTTTTATTTTTAAGATATTCATCTGTCTTCATGCTGTTGACTTTTGGATAGACAAATATCATTACTGAAGAAAATCCTTGGAAAATGTCAAAACTTCATTAAAACTACATCAGCAGTAGCTGTAAATTGTGTTAGTGTTGAGGTCAGTGGACATGTTTCTTAGCTAAGTTGTGCAACTTGGAATTATGGAAATCAAGAACTTTGCACAAGGGTCATTTTTAATACATTGCATGCTAAGGCAATTTGAGAAGTATATAGATAATATTCAGTTACTTCAGAAGAGTATTAAGGCTGTTATTGTGGAAATGGAGGTGCAGAGCAGGAATTAGGGGAGTTCATGGGTAAAGGGTCTGTATGTGATACTAAAATGATGAGACAGGGCTGTAGTCTCCTTGTCCATTTATGGATCCTGGGGATGGTATCAGAAATGTCAGCATCAGAAATTCAGGTTTGTGTGTTGTCACTGAATAACATCTGCAGCCACTCTATGAAGGGCAATACTGGGATGGACGGGCTGTTGGTTGTGCCAAGAAGAGCATTTCTCACTTTCTCATAATGCAGATTCTGGTGACTTCTCTTACTTGGGGAGCAGCAGAGGGTTGGCAAATTCTCTTAAGTATGAATCACAGAATAGAATGAAAGCCAAGTGAACTTCTAAGTGAAGAGGGGGAAAAAGGCATTGTAAATAACCCAATATTTTGTGGAAACTAGCAATGAGTCTTGCATTCTTAACTCTGTAATGAAACTAAAACTACTGAAGCATATCTCTCTAATACTTACTGTAAAGTACTGGTTCAGCATCTTTATAGGAACAAAAATATGGGGAAAGAGTCATTAAAGTAGCAGTATCTTTTTAATTCAAAGTAGTTTAAAGAAGTCTTGCCAAAAATGACCCTTCAGAAGGAACAGGCAAAAGGGGCAAAGCTCTTGCAGGCGGCATGGAAATTGCTTAGAAATAATGTATTATGGGCTCAGAATAAATGTGAACATAGCCATGACCTATTGAAACAGACTCAGTACTCTTAAACAATCAATATGCTTAAACCACATGATCTAGAAAGACAGCCTTCAAAATGTGAAAGTAACATCCATATGTAGAGTTTACAGTAATGGTCTTGAACATTTTTCTATGTGAAACAATAATAAAGAGGGTTTTATAATGAAAAAAGAATGGACTAAGATGTCCTTACAGATGTTTAAAATGATCTTGGAACAAGTGGAATTAGGCTTTATATTTATCACTCATTTTTTGTTCATATGTGGACCTGAGAAGACTTGAGAAATTGCATGCCTTTTAGCTTAATTTTTGAAACTAACACATGACTGGAAACTATAACGCACACTTGACTATAAATAATAGGTTTTAATCAGTATTTTGTATTTGGAGATGGGCCATGCGTGTTGGTCAGATGACATAGAGAGAATGCAGTTATCCTAGTGTAGTAAGACTCGAAAGGTTACTGCTTATGGCTCTCACAAAAAGATCTTGAAGAATGTGAATGGGGAGGTTCATCATAAATGAATTCTTACTTCATATAAAACTCTCAATACAGGAGCAGTTTTCAAACCAGAAGCCAGTCACTAAGGAAGTGCTGATAGAATTTCTGCAACTACCTCACCATTTAATCTCAGTTGCCAGATTCTGAGCAGCTGAAATAGTGAGGGGGCAAGCACACTTGTTAAAATCAAGTTAAAATGCAGAACCTTCAGACTCATTGACTGGTGTAATTTTGCCGATGAAGTTGTGTGAAGTAATGCAGCCATGCACATGATGTAGCAGGGGAAAAGTAGTGATTTGTTCTGCTTTGTAGAAAACTTATCTAGATGGATTTTTAGTAAGACTGTAGTTTTTAAACTTGTAGTTTTTAAAGTAGCAATTCCAAAGAATTTTTGTGGTTGTGTATTAACCCTATTTATATGTACAGATAAGTAGTCAAGACCATAACCTATGCATGTAGCAACTTTCATGGCCCTGGATTGGCTGTATTCCCACAGAACCGTTACATTTGGCCTAGTGCTTCAGAGATAGCAGCTCTTTCTTATCTGCTGCCAGCTGACATAGCATGCTCACCTCCTCTACCCACAGCAGGAGCTTAGCATGCTGGAATTTTACTTTTGGGAACAGGGATCATTCCTTCAGACTCAGCACACCCATCTTCAGTGGCTGGTAGCCAGTGGACCTGGAAACTTGCTGCTAAGCATTTAAACTCTTCCAACATGTCACAAAGTCAGCAGATAAAATCTCTCTAATCTTGAGACTTGTGGAAGTGATTTTAAAGTCCAAATGTAGTGTTAAATTCCATTTGTTGTGGAAGAAGACATGTAAGCTGTTTCGAAGTGGCACAGTGCTTTACACTAACTGTGGGGTATTACAGCTTTAGGTGTGGGTGTTATTGGGGTTTCCCTGTAGAGACTAACCTGCTACTTGTTAACCATGTAAATAACAGCAGACTTTAAGTAATGGTTACATTTTTGTTTCATTTGTTGCAATAGCGTGTGAACCTCAGGCTTGCATGACTAGTACAGAATTCAAACCATGGTATGTTACTCTGGTGATATTTGGCTTCATGTAAGAACAACTGAGGAAAAATATTAAGTTTTTCATGATTGTGATTTAACAGTAGTGGTGTGAGAAGAGGTAAAAGCAGGGTCGTGTTCTGGCAGAGCCCATTCTTGCTTTGTGAGAATCCATGCAGGTGGTTTGATAATGGGGTTACTGAAACAGGTCAGTGAAACTATATCACCAAAATGAAGCATTTCCTTCTGGTTTTAGAATGGTTTCCTTTATCCAATCTGTTTTTTTTTTTTTTTTTTTTTTCATAACTCTGGGCATGTAACCTGAGCATATTAGATACTGAATAAATAGTTTTGGTCCCATAGAAAGCTAAGTACTTGAAAGCATTTTTAAGCCATTGAGTAAAAAGTGTTCAATTCTATACATTGTGGTTTGAGTCTAGCTGTTTGTATGTCCAATGTTCTGCCTTAGCAGATACTTTGTGATTCTGTTTTCTAATTTCCTTCTAGAGGAATTTTGCCTGAAGTATTTAACAGTTATGGTAATTGAAATACAGTATTCTATCTGGTATTTACTTCTGTGTGGTATTTACTTCTATGAGCTTAATGCTCAGCTGATGATGTTTAGTTTTAGACCCTCCTGATTTTGTTTGATTCTGTAATTTGCTAATTGGTATAACAATATTAATGCACTTTTACTAATATCTTGCTTATGCTAGATATTAAATTCAGTATGTACGTATTCTTGTCAGAAATTCGTCAGAGGACTGCAGCTCAGAGAAATGCTTCTACACCCCCACCTGCAACTCCTAAACAAGGCTCTCCCAAGTCCCCTGTTCCAGCATCTCCTACCCTGCAGAGAGAGGGCCCAGCTGTGAGCGGGCTCCCAGAAAGAGCTGCTGTGCCATCCTTGCAATCCAACGTTTTACCACGGCGCCCTGGATCCCCTGCTACTTCAGTGCCTGGAATGGGTAAACACAGCACTTAATGTTATTTACAGTTTATATTGTTTTCTCTGGTTACCAATAAAAGAGGCCATTTTCAGACAGTATGGAAATGGCATTTCATTTGGAAATAGCAGAGCAGTTATCTGATTAAGCAGGAGTTCCATATTCAATTAGCCATAACTCTTTACAGCTGGCACCTTGTGATGCTGAAACCTATTGCCTGAGCTCATTTAACTGTTATGGCTTCTTTGTTTAAATGGCAATAAAACTTTGCAGTATTCTGTAGTCAACAATATAGCATACCTTTTTATGTTCTTAGTTTAGAAGAGCTCTATGCTTATATAAATCAGGTGCAGAGGAGAACACTTTCAGAATACATTCATGCTTCTCACTAAACCCTGCACATATTTTTTTAAACATGGATCTTGACATTTATTTAAATTTTTACTCTAGAAGGTATAGTCATGCAGCCTATACTCCTAGATTAAAGTGTGGAATACCAAATACAACAGAAAAGTTGTCTGTGTTGTAGCTGAATACTAAAAGGCATTCTTATTTTAGTACAAGAGTCCAAGGTTTAGCAACAGGTTGAAATCTGGTAGGAATGAGTAGTCCTTAAAATTTGGTTTCATAGTCTGAAAATGTTTTTCCCTTGATTTCCTATTTGGTGTTCAGTTGGGATGGGCTTTTAATAAATAGAATATGAACTAAATTGCATTGGAAGGATTGCAGAATTTGAGAGTTCTGGGTGGGCAGCACCGTTCTCATTTTCCTTGAGGGTGGTAAAGCTGTGTGTGGGTTTGTGCCAGGCCTTTCATTCTGTGTGGGATGTTTGACAAGTTGGATCACAAGGCAAGAAAGGAGATAAAATGCTGTCTTGAAAATAGAAAGGGCACAACTTGCCAAGAATCTCATGAGCACCAGTTTAACGTGGAGTTGTCCTTTGCTCTATGTACAGGGATCAAGAATTTATTTCTCTGCCCTACGTTCCTGATTTTTACTTGAAACTACTTAAGTCTTACTGTTGTCCTTCCTTACTAACTTCCATGATACAATCAAAAAGCAGAGCTGTAGATAATATATTGACACCTGCTCTCTAAGCTCCTGGGAAGCTGAATGTTAAAATGCCTTTTCCTGTTGTTTAGTGTTGTGGAATAAAGTTGTCATGGAAAGTTGTGATCTCCCTTCTCTGTAGATTCCATTCAGCCTTATTTGATGTTAGTAATTCTTTACCTGTGTTATGAAGCTGATAAATTTGTTTTTATCCCTGAAGTGAACTGTAAAGTCAAGTTATTAGTAAGTCTTGATTATCTTGAAGTACCAGAAATAAGCTTCTTGCACCAGGAAATTGGTCATTTGGTTGCAAATCACATTTACTGATATCTGATTACCAAAAATTCCATAATGAGTTTAAAATTGCATGCTCCTTTTTAAGGAAGCTGACTGTAGAATAAAGTATTAGTTGTTTAATAGCTTTATTCTTAGGGGATGATTCAGGCACATTGAATAAGCTGGATGAAATTCAGCCTTTACTGCATAAATATTTTAGAGGAAGAAGGAAAATCAAGTAACTGACTTCTTTGAAAGGACAGTTGCCAATATTTGTGATTTAAAATTTTTAATGTAGTGTTTGTGATAATGCCTTACAGGCACTTTTTCCCCCACTAAATATCTGGAATTTTGACTTAACATTTTACTTTGCCATAGATAACAGTGGGAGCCCCTGCAATAGTTAGTTAATGTGGAAGGTCTCTCTTTTCTTGAATTTCTCCATACCTTCGAGGCATATAAGATCTCAGTCATGTAGCTGTAGTGAAAAGTTCATAAATTCAGTATCTATAAGAATAATATGGCATCTGAGTTTATGCTTGGCCTGCAACAAAATATGAATGGCCTTAATTATCTCTATTTTACAGAAGATTAATAATTAATTTTCGTTATACTATATTTTGTAGGGGAGAATCAATTTAACCTGTATTACCACAGAGCTCCCATATGTTTGAAAATTAATAACCAGCAGGTAGTTGAGAGTTTGCCAAGCTTTGCAAAAGTGACCAGTCTTTCTACAATGATTGCTTTTGATGTTTGTATTAATTACTGGTGTCCATAACAGCATGAGAACCAAGATGGTTGGTTTGAGTTATTAGTAGGCAGGTAATTGAAGTTGTTGATGGAATGTGTTGTGATGTTTCATTCTACTTTATTTAATTTTTGCTTTGGTTATTGACTTTTAGAAACTTCATATATTGGTGATTTACAAGTTATATGAAAAGTTGGCCTTCTGAATAAAGGCCTAAGTTAATATTTGAGTGTAAACTGGGTATTCATAAAATTATTCTAGGGCTTTAATTTTATTGCAGTATCAGCCCTTTTTTTGATGGAAGTATTGGATCTTTCAGGTTTTTGTAAAGCTCTAGGAAATGAATTTTGCCTGACCTCCACTTTGGACAGCTTTAGCAGAATGCAATTTATATTGCACTGAATTTATTCCATCTTGCTGCTGGGACAGTTTTCTTGGTCTAGGTTCCCACTTGTGGACAGAATACAGGGATAACTTGTAAATGCATTCACTGATTCTTATCTCCTGAATTTATTTTCTCTTCTTTGTGAAAGTACAGCGTATTTTAAAAACATTTGTGTTGAGTATGGATTTTTTTTGTACTTAAGTGATGGGCTGTAAATTGCAGTATTATGTGAATGAGTTTTCTTGTTCTCCTAAAGATTAGGATCTCTTCATTCTGGTGGCCAGTGACAGGGCCCAAACAAGTGGCACAAAGCTGAGCTGGGGATGTTTAGGTTGGTATCAGGGAAAAGTTTTTCACCCAGAGCCCTGGCATGGGCTCCCAGGTAAGTTATCACAGCACCAAGCCTGACAGAGTTCAAGAAGTGTTAGGACTGTGCTCTCAGGTACATGATGTGATTTTTGGGGTGTCCTGTGCCGGGCCAGGAATTGGCCTCAACGATCGAGATGGGTCCCTTCCTACTCGGCATATTCTGTGAGTTCTCTGCTTAGGAGGTACATGTTCTATGTTAATGCTTATCTACGTGCTGGAAGCTAGGACTGTGCATGTCCTGATCCTGTCCCTGGCTAAGTTGCTATAAAAAAATGAAATCTAAACAATCCTGAAAAGCTTGAAGTCAACTGTTTTTAACACATTATCTTTCAATTAAATGTCCTTCTGAATTAATTCAACGTACTAAAAGACTATACTCTCCTAGTTGTCCTTTGGATTTTTAAAAAATCCTATTTTGCATTTTTAGGCAGTGTGTTTTTCTGTTTTACGTTTGTATATTGAGACAGTGATTTTAGTTTGTGTTACCCTTTAGCTTCCTCTTTGTTTATTGGTCATACCTGAAGAACACTGGAAACACACAACAAATCGAAAAGAGAAGTCTTGGCTGACTTCTGTAGTCACAAAAGGCTGTCTTTTAAGCCATGATGTTTCTCTATTTGTTTTTACTGGATAGAATGAGAAGAGTTATAAGCCAGAACTCTTCTCAGAGAAAACCCTGGTTTCTTTTTGCACCTTCAGTATTTAATTTCCATGAATTTCATAAACTTAGTTCATACGGGTCTTCAGGTTGCCATATTCTCATTTCAGGATGAAACCTGCTAATACTCACTGATTTCTTTTTTTTGTCTAACCTTCTTAGCTATCTTGAGCTTGCATAGGACTTTTACTTTTTAAAATTTACTTTTTAAAAGTAATTTTGTCAATGGTTTAAACCAAATCTTATTTGTAAGGGGTCACAATTTTGTCTTGGAGTGGCTTGAAGCTGAACCATATTGTCCCAGTTGGAGAGTTCTGAAAGACTGGTTCATTGTCCTACTCAAACATTGTTTAGTTGGTTTTGTGGACTTTGAATGTAATTCATAAAGGTCTTATGGGAATAGGTTTTTAGTGTTCCCTTCTCTTCCCCCAAGTGCTGCATTATCTTACACTTAGGACTGTTTGTTGGAAGTACTGTAACATAATACTTCCTGTGCTTAAATGTGAAATGTTTCCTCTCCATACTTGGTTACTTGAATGATTGCATTGGAATGGCTCAGGCTGGAGTTTCTCACATTAGGCCTGACTTATTCTGTTTTAAGGCTGCAAGAGAAAGGAGACATAAAAACTCAAAGCTATAGAAATGGAAATTGGTAGTTTGCAGTGGTCTTGTACAATGGACTAGATGTTCTAAAACTTTGTGGAAAGAGAAACTTGTGCTAATGTTCTGGTTTAACTGCTGTTTGTAGGGGTGAAAAAGAATCAACCATGGCTCTTACCTGCTCTTTAAGGAGTTTTATTTTGATAGTAGTTTGTTAAATACATGGGAGAAATAGTATCTTTATGGTGGCCTTCTGGCTTCTTTGATTAAGCATAAATCTGAAAGCATCCAGCTTGTCATTAAATGTGGGATTACCAACATGACAAACAGCTGGACAGGTTTAATGTATAGGCTCAATGCACACTGAGAGTATGCTCATGTGGTATAGTAATTACACAGAAACCAGGGGATATTTCTGTGGTGACATCTTCATAAAACCATAGAATGGTTTGGATTTTAAGGGATCTTAAAGATAATCTCTTTGAAACCACCATGCCATGGACAGGACACCTTCTAGCACACCAGGTTGCATGATCTCTAGTTCTTCTACTGTTTCCATTGATTTTGGCAGATTTATTGGTGTAAACTACAAGGGCAAATTTGCAGAGTTGAGTGTACATGAAGATACCTTAGTTAATTTTTTCTTTCTTAAAAAGCCTCTTTTTGTTAACAATTGAATACTATTGATACGTGAAGTTTGTTAAAAATTATAAATTTAATTACATGTCCAAGGTATAAAAATGGAGTGATTTAATAAAATTATAAGCTAAAGGAGCAGCAGAAGAATTTTGAGCTATTGTGGGTAGAAGAATCTTACCGCTTTCTGAGTGGAGTAAGAAATATATCCGTGTATATTAAATTGATGTAATTATTTTGTAACACTAGCACACACAATAAAATATAATACGTATTTATACAGTGGAAAATAATTTTGATATAATTTATGTTCTAGGTCTTCATCCTCCAGGCCCCCCTTTGGCAAGACCTGTTCTTCCTCGAGAAAGGGGAGTTGTGGATAGAGTTATTGAATATTTGGTTGGTGATGGTCCTCAGAACAGGTAAATGTTCTTTAAGAAATACCTAAGCACTTAGGGGAAAGGAAGCTTCTTAACCTTTTTGTTTGAGCCATGTCAGGGTTAAAAGAGTTGTGAGTGAACTTGTCCAAAATTTTCATAATTGAGAAATGGCTCTTTCTTAATGCTTCACTTGAAATATCTTTGCAGGGAAGCTGGTAATATTTGGGCAAACCTAACCTCTGTTCTGAGTAATATTAGCTGTGTGATACAAAGAAAGAGCTGTGCTCAAGTGGGTGAATGGCTTATGTTTTGAACTAAAAAAAGAGAAAACATTTGCCTCAGCACTTTAGCTTTATATCTGTTATAAACGTCTTTCAGGTTGCCTTCAGAATTCTCCAAACATATCTGAACTTAACATGTTTACTATGGTTACTTTTCATATTAACTGTATTCTAATGAAATAAAGGCTTAATTTGGATGTTATTTTCTGACACTGATGATACTAAAAATATGTTGAACTGTAGTTAAAAGTGTAGCTGAGACTATTTCACTGTGATTAAAGCAACTTCACAAAGTATTATTTAATCTACAGATTTAGTTTGCTTTCAAGGTTAATAATTTCATTGTGGAAATGACTTTTTGGAAGAAAAGGTCTAAGATATTAGCCAATATGTGAGGTAAAATCTCCCTTAAGCATGCTATTGCTTCAAGGTATGTTACTATATATTGTTCATGTTTTCTAGGTATGCCCTTATATGTCAGCAGTGTTTTTCTCACAATGGTATGGCTTTGAAGGAGGAGTTTGAATACATAGGTAAGAGCTAATCTTTTTTTAGACTGTATTACTTGGCTAATGTTTCATAACAAACATGCATCATACTTCATTTTGGCTGCAACT
The DNA here is from genome assembly GCF_027579445.1 of Ammospiza nelsoni. Classification (NCBI taxonomy): domain Eukaryota; kingdom Metazoa; phylum Chordata; class Aves; order Passeriformes; family Passerellidae; genus Ammospiza; species Ammospiza nelsoni. The sequence continues at coordinate 18,382,789 of NC_080639.1, forward strand.
GAGTACTTACCTGACATTGTGAAGTACCACTTCATGTGGGAACATTTTTTGTTAACTTATTACTCTGTTTTTTAAAATTTACTTCAAGGCTTGGAGAAGTACTTTATTGCAACCTTCAGGTCATGGATTTTATGTGTAGAAAACTATTCAGTAGAAATAAGCTTCCTCCAATACATCCCTGAACGTTGCTACTGGCTATGAATGGTTCTCAGAAGGGTTTTATGTTGAGAAACTATCTGACATTAAAGTGTGCCTCTTTTACCAGAACTTTAAACTAAATTTTCCTTTGGCAAGAAGATCTTGGGGACGTATTGGAAAAGAGTGGGAACAAGCCCTAGGGGCCTATATGTGAATTTATGGCTGACAATAACTTAAGACAGACACAGCTCTTTATTGAACACAGATGTTGTATATTGCCTGCTTTCTACCACAAGTGTAAGCCTGATACTTAAGAAACTAGGATTCCTAGATAAATCTTCTATTTCATTTTGTTTTGTTTACTTTTATGCGTAAATATACTGCATTGTAACAATAACCTAAATGTTTCCTATGAAACCAAAGATAAGTAGTCTATATGTTACCTTAGTTCTTATGAGTTCACAATTCAACTGTACCAGAAACTGCCACTTCCCCCCTTGTCTTGATGAGAGTGGGGGAGGACAAAAAGAGTTATTTAAAGTATTAAATGATATCCAGTACTTCTGCAAAACAAAACTGCTTTTTCTTAATTAAGCACCACTGGAGCAGAATGCTCCTCAGAAAGCAGAGTGAAACATACCCTATGGAATTCCTAACATCTCCTAACACTTCCTAACATCAGAGTGTGAGGAAAGTGGTGTCTTAAGGGTAGGGGAAAAATAATCTGCCAACTTAATTTTTTTGTAGGAAAGAATAGAACAACACCATGTGGCAACATCTGGCACTACCAAATTGCATTATTTTGTTCATTGTGGTTGAATCTTTCGCAGTGTTGGGCAGTACTCAGTTCAGCAGAGCTGAAAGCAAGCAGGTTTCTGAAAACCAACTGTCTGCTGAATTTAAAAAAGGACTTATGTAGAACAACTTATGTAAATTTGGTGGAGGTGCTGTCTGGTACTCATAGTCAGTTAACTGGTTTTAGTATTTTAAACCATCAGAATATAGTGTAGGAATAAAGGTGAAATGTGAAGCTAATTAGTGAGGCTGCTTACTGGGTGTGCTTTGTGGTGTAGCATTTAGATGTGCCTACTGCTTCTTCCTGAATCCTGCAAGAAAAACTAGACCTCGAGCTCCACGACTTCCAGACTTCAGTTTTGAAAAAAGGCCAACTACAGAATTGCGATCTGAAACGGAGCCTCTAGAACCCAGAGAAAGAAGGCCCCAGGAGACTGAACAGGCAAAAGGTAAGTACTGATCTCATGAAGTCTGCTCTTTTCCAAATGTCTAATGAAATTCACTGTCATCTAGCTCTCTATTGAGCTAAGTTTTCTGGTAAGAATGACAACAGCTGAAGTACTCAAACACTGCTCCAAACAGGGTTCCTGGTGAGGTGATCAGTGACCAAAGTCTGTCAGTGTTAAAGGCATTTGGTCAATGCCCTTAACATGCTTTAGCTTTTGATCAACCCTCAGTTAGGTAGGCAGTTGATCTAGATGATTGTTGTTGGTCCATTCTAATTGAAATAGTACAGTTTATTCTGATTTCATAACAAGTGCAGTTTGTATTTTTTTTTCAGTTCTTGTCTCTGGTCCTAGCTTAGGTTGTTGATAGTAGTGTCTTCTTTCCTGTACCCTAAAGTGTCTTCATATTTGTCATTATTTTGTGCAAATGATGGCATAACAATTTTTTTCACTCTAGTGTTATTGACAAACGGATAGAAAAGGCTGTAAATTACAGAAATAGTTAAGGAGGGAGCATGTCCCAAAGTAGTTAACTTTCACTGTGTTTGGCAGATCATTTGATTGAGGTGTGTTGGAATTTCTGCCTTTGTTCCTTTTGCTCTTTTCCTCAGGGCAGGAAAATCTAGTAAAACTGCCTTGTTTAATTTCAGGTAGTTCAAAGACAAATTGTCAATTTTAATTTAACATAGTTCCTTTTGAGACGTTTTATAGTCTACAGATACAGTAGGCATCTGGTGTACAGCCAACAGGAAGATGCAGTGTTTTAAAAGACTCCAGAAATCATAATTTCAGACCAGAGGATCTCCAGTTAGATGTACTGTTGAGTGCTTGATGGGACTTTGTTAGTTTAAGCAGGGGTCCTGGAGGAAAACTAACAGATAGTGTGCAGCCCTGAGGTTCAGACTGGAAACACCCATCTGTGGGAAACTGTCAGAGTGTAATAGAGTGCTTCTGCTTGATAATTTTTAACAGGGAGTGCAAAATAACATTGGGTGTTACTTTCTGGCATGAGAAGGCTACACAAAACCAGTAGGGAAGTCATATTTAGTGGTGGCAGTCTCTGGGTATGGCCTCATGAGGGTGCATTGTAGTGAAAACTTGCTTTCTTTTCCTGTACCATAGGGCACTCTTACCTCAGTAAAAGTGCTGTTACTGGCATGAAAGTAAGCCTGAAATCAAATGGATGAAACGGAGACAATGAAAATATCTCATTTGCCCTTAAATTCTGGTGCTATTTTTTTAGCAAGGGGAGGGTAGCTTCTACTTTTGAACTTAGAAGATTCTTACAGAAAAAGGCATACTTTGTTACTGGGATCTTTAAACGTGCTTGTTTTCTTCTGTCTGACTCAAGTAGAGAGGTCCTTCAAGAGGGCTATTCAGCTCTTGGAGGCATGTGCCTCACGGGTTTTTAAATATTATCCATTACTGCAGGTTTTTAGAGAGAGATAAGGAGATGTGCTTGCTAATTAATCTGGTATTATCATTGAAAGAAATTATTATGAACCTATGCCTATAAAGGTCTGAGCTGCTGAGTCTGTCTACAGTTGTTGTAAAGAATGTAAAATCTGAAGAATTACTGTGAAATAGCAATTAACCAGTTCAGATGTAGGAATGAAAACTGTGAGATAAGTTGCTTTTTAGGGAAGCAGAATTTTATCAAACATTTCATCAGAAAAATAGGATGGATTTATTGCAGTAAATATGATTTTTACCAATTTACCTTTAACAATGAAAATTACTTGTTTTTTTTTTTTTTTCTGATGTGGTCTTCTATTAATGTGTTGCTTTATTTAAAAACAGCAGGAAAAGAAACTGCTGTGAGCTTCATTGTCCAATTGTCTTTTTCTGATAGGAAGTAGATGGTAAGATTTTGCTCAAGAAGTGTAAGAAGTAAGTGAGTGGTATACAGACTTTTGGTTTTCAATGTTAAATAGCAGATATTTTCTGAATATTTATTCTCCAAGATGACACAAACCATTCTGTTTTGATAATTACTAAGCAGCCAGAAATAGAGTATATCTTAGTACTTTACATAGCTCTGAGAAATGTTGTGTTGATTTAGAGAAGGCCAGTGCCTGCCTGTGACTTGTCACAAAGGAATCTCTTCTCAATGAGAAAATATTTTCACTAAATCACTTTTTCCACTGGAACTGTAATGTGGAACATAACTGCTTACATGCAGTTGGGGTTTATTAATAAATGAACACATTCCTTGACTGTATGTTTTAAGGTATGAAACTGTCATTAAGGTACAGCTCTGGGGAAGGTTTTTGTTCACCACAGTAAAATAGCTGCTGTCATAGCAAGAATAGAGAATATATCTTCACTTACAGATGTAGACAAACATTAACATCAGGAAACCAACTTCACCACAATGCTGGCAACACAGGGGACTACAACTCTTATCTGTAATTCATTTATACCATAGCTGTGTAGCTCAAGGAAATGACAAAATAATGTGATCAAGAAATGCTATAAATATTTTTTACCAGTCAGCTACTTTAGCTAAAGGGTAGAGCATGAAGCTGAATCTTTTTTCCAGTTGTGTGCTCCTGTAGTGACAGGCATGTTACATGCAACTCCTGTGGATAAGAGATCTGAAGAAGAAGCTTATGGAGAGTGCCATTGGCACTGAACTTGGGAATTTTGTTTTAAACCTCTGGAAAATGGAGTCATCAGCTGTCAGTCTGGTGCAGATTACTGGCACAAGCATCATGCGACCTTATTCAGCAGATTAATTTAGGAAATTTAAGTACCAGAGTGAAGCAATAAACTTCAGCTCTTTTCTTACCTTTCCCATAAATGGCTTGATTTTGATCCCCTCCTCCTCCCATCAAAGGCTACTTGGTTCTCTCATGTACTTATCTTAAATGTATCAATGTTTGGATCATATTGAAAGAGCCAACAGGAAACGCTTTTAGCCTCTGGATTAATTTTGTCTTGCCTTTATTTAGTACTGTTATGCTGTTTTTGGTTCAGGTTTAGCATTTCACAGTATTTTGAAAAAAAATTAACTGCATGAGTCTTTTGTGTTGAATGTCTGGTGCTGATATTTAGAGGTCTTCATTAGATGAAGATTTGAACTTCAGACTTCCCCACAGTGGTGAAACACTTCATGGACTACTTTATGTGATGTCTCTAGATTTGTATGGAATTCCTTGGTCATCTTGCTCAAATATTTTTATGATTACTTAATACTGTCACTTGTAAGGATTCTTGGAATACAGCAACTGCTAGTATGTTTGAAAGGGTTTCTGTTATAAAGGCAGGTGCAGAAACTTTGCTTGTTCAACTGAAGGGGTCACAATAATGATCTGTGCCAGAAATAATGACATTTCAAGTGTGTGCTCATCGTGAGTTCTACCATAAATGGAGCTTGGCTTTGGGCAAGTGTTGCAGAAACCTTTTCTAGCAATAAAACTGATGGAAGACAAAGGACTAATATGTCTAGAACTCGATTTCTCAAGCAGACTTAAATCAGCTCGCCTTGACTTTAATAACTTGTAAACAAATTCTTTTGATTTAAAAATGTATTATGTTTCCAGTCAACCATAGTTCAGTTTTGCTGAACAACATAAGTTGCCTTTTTGGTAGGATGTATTCTCTGACTTGTTTCAAAGGCTTCACAATAGCTTTCTGTGACACCACAGCCACTAACAGATTACTGTGAGACATGTGTTCTTTAAAAGTGCTCAGATATGTAGCACTATGTAGAAATCTATCTTAAAGGGGAGCTGTAGTAGTGAAGAATACTTGTCCCAAAGCTGCTTGAAAGCACAAGCAGCTTTATTTTAGAGCTCTTACACTATTTTTATGAATTCCCACTTAATAGGCATTTTCTAGTTAATTTAATAGTGATTCAGTATTATGATTTCACTGGTTACTCATTGAAATACTCTCTGCAACAAGAGCAAGGGTGGCTGACTTCTTACAGTGTGATGTGCATGTGCTTTCTGAGTACTAAGCACTAAGCAGGAGTGTTGGGAGGAAAAGCTGCTGTAGCCAGAAGCAGGTTTTTAAGGTTGCATTGTTGCAGCTCTTAAATATGCAGCAAGTGTAGGGCTGTGTTTGCTGTTAAGATCATGTGGGTGAAGCTACATTCTGTGGTTAAATGATTAAGTATTCCTCATCAAGAACACTTAAATTTTCTTTTGTCATCTTTTAAAGTTTATTGTCAGAACTTTCACTTGTTGGCTGCTGCTCTTACAAAGATTTTATTCATGCACTATTTAAATCAGGTTGACTTTAGGCAAGCTTTCCAGTAATTGGTGTATTTAAAATGGAATCACTATATATTTTTAATGAGACTGATCATGTTTGTGGTTGGAGTTAGCATCACTTATTCTGAATGCCCTGGCTGCTCATTTAAGGGACCTACTCTTTAGTTTCTTGTAACTTTCTCAGATTGCATTATAAGACCAAAATTTTTCATGCAAATTTGTATTACTATAAATTCTGTAGAGTTTCAAGAGTTTCAATTAGTTTGCCCAAGAACGTACTGAAAGGAAAACTCATACAATACCTGACAATTTTTGTTTAAATAAGCAGTGTCTCCATACCTTTTAGTAGAATATAAAAATGAGAGCACTGTCGTGTTCTTTTGATTATAGTTAGAATATGCATTTCTTCAGGTTTTCTCCTTTCCATTAGAAGCTTTGCTGATAGCTGTGATTGTCCCTGAATTTGACATCAAAGATGTTATAAATGCTTAGCATCCTTCTGATCAGACTGAGCAAACAATCTCTTTACTTTTTTTGACTCAAGCCTGAAGACCAGCAATAAAGGAATGTAACTCAAGTGTGGAGGGATTGGAGCAGGAAAATGCACAAACTTATTCATAGAATTCGAGGCAGAAGAAAAAATGCAGAGATGAGACAGAAAGAAAACTGACAGTTGGGAGATAAAGATTGAGTACAGACAGAGATGGGATCAAGATGGAAATTAAGGAGCAGGAGAAGAGAGTGGGATGGCTTGGAAAATAACTGGGAACATTAATTTGCTTGGGCAGAAATAGGAGGGTTGAAAAATTTTGTAAGAAGAAGCCAGGGCAGGTGTTTAGCAGCCTGTGGTTGAGACAGCAGGGAAAGAATCAGGAGGTGAGTCAGCTACAGACTTGCTAAAATGAAAGATCCAGTCTGAGAAAACGATGGAGAAGCTGGGCTGCTCTGAGCAGTCTGAAATGAAGCCTGGAACTAGCTAGGTCAAGGTTTGTGTGGAAAGAGAGGTCTTCAGTTCTTGGTGACAGATGGCTTTTGTACAAGGTCTGCTGGAGAGGGGTGTGCAACAGCTCTTCTTCTCAGTCATGGGCCAAGAAGCCAGAGCAATAGTTCTAAAACTTTCAGCTCTGCTTGAATTCTGTATCAACCTGAGACAGTCTGATTACTTTCAGACTTCTACCCTACATGTTCTGATCAACATGAACATGTGGCATATGACTGACACTTGTTTTCCTGAGAAGTTGGTATTGGGACCAGTGCTACTTGATGTCTTTGTCAGGAACATGGACAGTGGGCTTAGCACACTTCAGCAGATTTGCTGATGATGCTGAGCTGTGTGGTGCAGGCAGGGATTCCATCCAAAAGGACCTTGAGAGGCTGGGGAGATGGGATTGTGAACCTCGTGAAGTTCAACAAGGCCATGTCTAAGGTCCTGTATCTGGATCAAGGCAATCCCAAGCTCAAGTACAGGCTGAGCAGAGAATGGAGAGCAGCCCTGAGGAGAAGGATGCGAGGGTGTTGGTTGGCAAGAATCTCAGCATGACCTGGCAATGTGTGATTGCAGCCCAGAAAGCCAACCGTGTCCTGCCATTGTATTTGGCATCACATATGTTTAATTTTTTTCCCTTTCTCTTCATTATTAGGCTATTCTGATTTTAACCTAGGGGTTTAACTTTTACTGTTATTCTCCTTCCCATCCCACCAGGGTGGCAGGAGGGTGGGTGGGGAGTAAGCAAGTGTCCGGTCTGCAACCCAGTTGCAGGCTGGGTTAAACCACAACAGGCCCCTGGCGTAAGAAGGACATTCTCCTTTTGGAGCAAGTCTGGAGGAGGGCCACAAACAGGGTCAGAGGGCTGGAGCACCTGTCCTGTGATGACAGGCTGAGAGGGTTGGAGCTGTGCAGCCTGGAGAAGAGAAGGCTTTGGGGAGACCTTAGAGCGCCTTCCAGGATCTAGAGGGGCCTCAAGAAAGCTGGAGAGGGGCATGATCCAAGGGCATGTAGTGATAGGACAAGGCAGAAGGGATAGGAACTGAAAGAGTAGCTTTAGATGAGGTATTGGGAAGGAATTTTTCACTTGGAAGAGGGATGAGACCCTGTAACAGGCTGCCCAGAGAAGCTGTGGCTGCCCCATCCCTGGAAGGATGGGGCTTTGAGCAACTTGGTCTAGGGGAAGGTTGGAATCAGATTGATCTTTAAGGCTGCTTCTAACCCAAACCACTCTATGGAATTAGAAACATTTGATAATGCTAACATTTTTGAGCTGTAACTTTCAATTTTGCACACTGTTCCCCTTCACAGTATGTATTAGTACTGCACAGTACTGAGTAATACTGGTCAATAAATCAACTGCCATCAGCAATACCATTCTACAGTGCCTTTGTGTCATTTAGTGCAACACTACATTCAGTTTTTCAGTGCTTATGCTTATTTCAAAATATGACTCTTACTTTTCTTATGCTACTGAAGTCTTGCTGGGAAGCTAGAATATACTTCTTTAGAGGCAGTACTTAGAATAAATGTTTTTGATTTAAAAAATATGCTGGTTATCAAAGAAATTCCCACCCTAGATGAAGAGTAAGTATACTCACTCCTGTGCAACCATCCTATGCTAGCCCAGGGAAGACAGAATATGCAATAATTTTCATTTGCTGGTTTGATATATTTGGTTTTTTTCCCCCTGATTATCAGACTCCTTAAGTTTAAAGTAATTTCAATCAAGAAGAATGTTTTAGTTTGTGTACAGATTGAACTATTATAAAAAAAAAAGTTCAACAGCTGGTGAAATACATTAGCAAAGACAAAGAAACTGAATTTAGTTTTTTTAACATCTCACTTTAGTAAACAAGTTTAGAAGGCTTCTATTGAGGATGAACATATGCAAGTAATACCTTAGTGACAGCTAAGCTCTTTTCCATAGTATTCTTTCCCTTAAATTTTAATTGTTTTACATGTGGCCATCTTAGAAAAACCAAAGCTTTTATGGCTTGAGTATGTCATGCAGTTACTAGTCAAAACCTGTATGCAATTGCAGAATGTTTAATTTCTTTTTAATAATATTAGCTGCCTCTTAATTTCTGCAAATGGCTATTTTGTCATTTTTCTTTTCACAGAATCTGAAGATGATGGGGCCCAGCTCGTTGAGACAAATGACACAGATGATAAAGCACCAAGTTCTGAGCATCTAAATGATAAGCTAGCTGAAGAAGTCGAAAAAGAAGAAGCAGAAAACATTTCAACAACTGAAGAGGCTATTTCAGAGTATACTTCAGCTGAACAAAGTGAAGAATCTTTAATAAAAGCAGAATAAAATACTCAAGTGCCTTCTCTAGCTAGTTTTTAGCTTTGTTCATGCCTGTTGTTACTATTCAGGTGAGCTTTTTTTAATGGTACAACTTAAAAATCTTGCTTGGGCTTAAACTGCCTCAACTGCCACAGTGTGTCAAAGCTACGTGTAGAGTGGGTATTGTAAATTCAGCATGTCTCTTTAAGTTAACACATAGAATGTGTAGTTGGTTGAAGTCTAACAGTTGTAGCCCTTGTTCAGTTTGCATATTTAAAAACTTCAAAGTACAAACTTGCTAAGGGTGACTTACAATTTGACATCTCTTTAACTGTCACACATTAAGAGCAATTACTGATGGCAATTGACCTACTAGGTTTGGTCTAGTGAACTTAAGATGCTTTTTAATGCTGCCCTGTTCAAATGGATTGAGTACACGTTTAATACACAGATGTTTACAAGCTACAGTGTCATCCAACATTTGACTTAAGCATATGGAAGTGTCAATGCAGTGGTGTTAATATTATTCATTGTCTAACTTCTTGACAGAATTCAGTTAAATGGCACTTGGATAAATGGCATCTCCTTTGGTGTTTGCGTTGCAGATGAACCAGAGGCACCTACATGCAAAACTGTTTTGTGTTTACATGAAATATAAGAAGTCTCTGCACTTGATTGTACTTGAATACAAAGCACTATTTATACCTGTACTATAATGACAAGATATAAGTGAATTTTGTGCCTTTGTGTATTTTGTTAAAGGAAAATAAAGACATCTAGCAGCAATACTTGCTTTGTGATTCCTAAAACTGAGTAGAATTAATGTTCTGCTGTATGCAGCTAATCTACAGTTACTTTGTGCAAGTTCAGAAGGAATGTGCCACCTTAAAAGGAGCATGTCTATTTGTAGCTGAGGTGGCTTTGACAGGATAGAAATAGACCCTGATGAAAAGGGGAAGTGCATGTGCATTTGCCAAAAGGCTTTTCTAACTGTACCTAGAGATAGTTGATGCTATTTAATGTTACAGTTGCAATGAATATTTGCTGCTGGATTACTGAAAATGTAATTTTTTAAATTGCATTGCTTTTTAAGATAAGAACATTTGTTACACATTTCCTGTTAAATGTAACAGCTGGGATCCTGGATTGGAAGTTTTCTGGTGTCTGTGAGGTACCTAAGTCAATCAGATTTTTTTAGAAATAAATGCTGAACATATGTGACTTGGTCGATTTAACAATATTTTCGATAAAAGTTTTATTTTGTACAGCGTTGTGTACCTCGCTACAGGGAGAGGCAAATTTCAAAACCATTTTTAATCCAATGTCTTGGTTCCAAAGAGACATGGTTTTTACCCTGTAAAGATAATAAAACCCCTCAATCTTAGTAGTTTGAGAGTCCTCTACAAGAAAAGCATGTTTCTCAATGTGACCTTAGTATCCATGTCTTTATACAAGACATAATTATTACATGAACAACAGCAATTAATTTTCTTTCTCAACTGCATGCTTTATGTTCTGATTCTTTGGGGATAGTTTAGAAGCTCAGCCTCTCATCAGTCAGAAGCAAGTGTGGTCTGTGCTTAGATTAAGGAAGAATTTTTTTCTGTTTCACTATATTAATTACAGTTAATATTTTATTTAGCAGTTTTAATAGACAGAATGTAGGCATGTAATTAAAGGAGTACTCATAGGTGTTTGTCTCTATTTACACGAACAATTAGCAAATAGACATTTTATGTGTGACTGTCTTAGTTGGGAATACAAAGAAAACAGTCCCTTTTCAGCAGATGTCTTACAGTATGAGAAAAGTACAGGGCACAAAGTGATAGGGGGAATTAATTTTTTAATACCTTGAGAGAATATATTTTAGATAACACAATTTATTTTAAATGGAAACAATTTTGCCTGAAAGGTGGCAAAGCTTACTTATTTTTTTGTAAGTTGTTAATCTCTACACTGCATTTTGTGCCTCGCTGATTTATCTGCTTAAAGGCTTATTTCTTTGGAGAGAAAACAAATCACAGACCATGTGCGTAATTCAGCACAGTAAATTGTTTGGTATACTTACATTATGAGTGCTAAAAAGAAGTAAAATTTGATATCCTGTTCCATCATATGGGAGATGAAGGCATGAATTACTTGTCAGTTCAGAACTTAAGGTTACTCTAGGCACAGATATTACTTCCTTTTAAAAATGGGCATCTGAAGTGTCTGGTCTTTTGTAGAGTAATTTCAGGTCCTTTCCATGACAAGCAGTGGCTGAGCTATAATGCATGTAAATATCTATAAAATTGACTGAGAAAGCTTCATATTGGACCTACATATTAAAAATGTTTTAGCCTGGAACACGTATATTTTCACATGTCCTGCTTTTGCCAAAGAAACTGATGTTTTTAGAATTTTGGGAATATGAACTTTTTTGTGAAAAAGGAGCCCTAGTATTTGGAGAGGTTGGGGTGGGGAATTATTTCTCTCAAGATTCTTAAATGTGACATGAGAAACTTTCCACAGAAGTGATTGGTACTTTTTGTTTAATATATGACTGAATATATTAAATATATCAAATAGAGACAGTCAACCTGTTGTGAAAACAAGTACTTTTTAGAGTGTGGAAAACCTGCTTTGTGACCTAAAAATACCTACAACCTTTGAACACAGGAAGATTTAGCTCTGTTTTAAGTGCATGATAGAATTGTCCTAAAATACTTTCATACTTTAAAAAAAGTGTATGAGCAGTCATTTCCATTAACTGCTTCAGAAGGCTTGAAGATTATGTAAAGGATGTCCTAGAATTTTGGTAGAGAAAAAAAATCTATTTTTAACTTTCTAATTTTTCAGGGATTTAAAGCCCTCTAGTAAATGAGGGCACAGGGTTAATCAGTGGGTGAATTCAGGCTCATGATACATATGACCATTATGGACTGAGCTGTTCTCATTTTACAGTAAACATTCACTTGTTACTCCTGCCAAGTGTGGGTGCCCAGTCCTGATACCAATATGGGAAGAGGATTCTGTTTCTGCAGCAGTTGCTTCTTGGCTTCTGTGTACTGTAACTGTGGCAATAGTAAAAGGCACCTGTCCAAGAGGAATTGAATCAAAAAATAGCTGTAAATGAACAGCAGTAACCACACTTAGTCATGTCTCTGTAACACCAAAAAAACCTTGCAAGTAGGAGTGTGTAGTCAAAAAAAGTACAGCAATTGTTGTGTTTAATCCAGCTGCAGTTTGACTCTTAAGCATGAGGAAATGTAAGAAAGTATAGGGAAATAAATTAAAGAAATACTGTGGTTCCATATTTTGTTGTCTTCTGACTTCTTGGCATGTACTCATACCTCAATTTTTTCCTTTTCCTTCTGTGGCCAGGATGAAAAGCAAAATTGTGAGTGGGCTAGTGAAGTAATACTTAGCAAGCTTGTTGCTGTAGTGTTTTTATTGACTGGAATATTGTGAATAACTGTAGAAATGTCCTTTATTCACTTATAGTTTATAAACTGGGGAGGAGTTATCTTGGCTGTGTAAAAACTGTCACAAAAGACAAATGAGTGTTCTACTTCAAAATAAATTGAAATGAGGCAGTCAGATTTACATTTTACTTTAGAAGTGAGTTAAAAAAGGCAATAGTATTTTGAATTCTAATACTTTTTCTAAAGGAGAACACAATTGATTTTCCTTGGACAATTTGAATTAAAATATTAGGTGGATTCTTGGTATGGTGATTTCTCAAGAAATCTGTTTAGCCTCCATGCAGGAAAGAGACGCTCCTAAGGAATGGAAAATGAAAGTAATGCAAAAGTTGATGGTTTAGGAATGGAATAGATAATATCAAAAGCAAGTAACTAAGGGTGGGTATGGTTGCCTTGAGGTTAAGAAGATTGAACCCCATGTGTTGCATGAGTAGAAGCCAATGGAAGGACTTAATAATGGAGTGAAACAGTTGGGGGAGAGAAGGGATAGTGTTTTTTTTTTCTTTTAGAACCAAGTCTTAATCAAGAGATAAGAAAGATGAGCTTAAAGAGATTTTTTTCAGAAAATGTGGTAGGATTTAGCTGTTACCACATGGCAATACACAACTCAGGTTACTATCGTGTTCTTATGTCAGAAATAATAAGGATGGAATTGACAAGGAATCTTATTAGAGAATTTTGTTTGCTTTTTAGAGTTAATTCCAGAATAAGCATATGACAATAACTTGGTAGAAAAAAGCTGTCTAGCTATTATGAGAGACTTAGGAATTTTTTAAACCTTCAAAGGCTAGGGAGAAACACTTCTTTGTTGGTATATGGTTCTGAACTGAATATTTGTGCACTTGTGGTTTTGTGGTGCTGGAGGAGTGAAAAGACTTGGGGAAACTTTCATTATTCAGTAGCTAAGTCTGCTATTAAAAACTTTACAAAAATTAAAGGCTTTTTAAGTCTAAACACGTTCAGTACAGGAGTACTGGATGTAAAGAAAGTTTTAAATAAGCTTACTTCTCCTTAGTAAATAAGTTACTTCTCCTTATTTACTCTGCTACTGGAATGAGATTTTGTTAGGTATTCTACAATGAGGAAAACTGTTGGTGGGGTAAGGAATGTCCTGTCTGTGAATGTTGCACTAGAACAAAAACCTTGAAGATTCATTTTGTTTCTTTGGCAAATAATAATTTGACCAGTTCCCTGAGCGTTCTCAAGCAAAATCTTTAGGCCTTCATTTCCTTCCATGTCTTACAGACTGTTTTTGGTTTAGTTTGTTTTTTTTTTCCCTTAATCTCTCTTAAGAGGTTCTTTCCTGTCCAGTCATGTGGTTGAAAGTTAATGCCTCAGATGTCAGCATCTCATGTTTCAGTTCCCTTCTAGAATTGGTAAAATGCAACCCTGTCCAGAATTCTGGTGTAGTGAGCCTCTGAAGGAGACTGTACAGAAATCATATCCTTAATACTGGCTAATTTTAAAAAAGGCTGCAGATACATCAAGTGCATAGACATTAGGAGGAGAGTAAGTTTTCCAGGAATAAACACTGGAAGTTTGAAAGTTCCTAATAATTTGGGCAAATAGCCTTGCAGGAGGGATTAGATTTAAAATGAGAGGGCAAAAGATGGCTCCATGACTAGTGGATTGTGTTTGATTGATGGCATTTGATTTCTTATAATTGCTTCAGAATGTGTATAATGGCAGTATATGGGTGACAGAGATTTTTGGTGGCTGTCAGAAACTTTTGATTCACTGACAGGAAAATGTATGTGAAATGATTACTGGTCTTTGGCAGTGCTCCTCTCTTCCATGGTGTGGTCTTTAGGTGGAATTCATATGTCTCAGGTTTGTGGAAGGTGTTGAAGGCAAGGAATTACAGCTGGTGGGGTTGACTGGCTCCAGATCCTGGTGTATAGTCATGCACCAATGTTTCTGTCAGAGGACAGACTGTAAACTTCCATCAGAAATGTGTCCTAGTTGAGCTTGTCTGGTAGTCTGAAATTCAGTGCACTTCCTGCTTTGGATTCTTGGCCTTTGTATAGAAGAATGGCATCCTGAGTAGATGGGAATTCTAGCCTTGGGTTTTTACTAGAGATTTGTTTACAAAACATTATCTAAATAGGATAAGTTCCAATGGTATTTAACAATGGCAACTGCTACCCCCCAGCATTTAAAAAAATAAGAAATGGAGTTGTCCCTTAAGATTGCGAGTCTCAAGGAATTAGACTTCACCATTGCTTTTGATTCGTGGGCCTCTCTGGGGTCTCGTCAGGTCACATTCAATCTTTTCTCTGCAAGAATAACGATTCTGTGATTCTATGAAGAATAAGACCTAGAGAGGTATATGATAGGCAGGATAGTGAGAAGAGCTTTAAAATTAAATGTATTGATTATACAATAATTTGTTCCCAAACCATGGGGTTTTGAGATTAAAGCAAACACTTGGAAGATTGTCAGTAGATTATTTAACTTTGCAACAGTGAAAAATCTAAAGCACTGTATCATAATATGACTTTCAAGGTTGCATAAAATCAATTTGATCATGACTTAAATTTTTGGGTAGAAGGGAATGTTGTGACCAAGTCTTGTAATACTGGTTATTTCTCACAGTAGTCACTGTGGGAATAAATCCATTTCAGGACTGCCACTGTAGGTACCTAGGACTGTACTGCCAGGATTTTCAGTGAACAATTACTAATGTTTTTCAGGAGCACCTGAAAGCCTTCATAAGCCTTTGCCACTGTGAAATCATGTATTCTCCTTCTGTTGTGTGACAAAAATAATTTGCAAAAGGGAGATTGCAACCGCCAGAGAAGAATACACGCAGGAAAATCCCAAGATAATCAGATATAGGAGAAAATAAGGGGTGCAGATACTGGAGAGCTGACAATTTTGGGTGTTCAATTTGTAAATTCAAAGTCATCTCTAAATTTGTAAACTTATATTGAAATAATCATTCTTTCTCTCTTTCTCTCTCCATTTTGCTGCCGCAATGAAAATGGAGAAGCTGGATTTGTAGAAAACTCAAGCAACAAAGACCTTCCAGCTCTTCTCAAGTGGTCTGCTCTCTAATTCCTTGCATCACTTCAAGGAGTTCTGCTCAGTTGATGAAACTTAATTTTTGACTTGTTCAGCACTCAAAAACATTTTACAAAACCACCAAGAAAATTCCTTTTTAAGAAAACTGTTTTGAATTGTGTTTTAAAGAAAATGTGAAAGTTATTTCTTTAGGAATGTTTGTACTTGCATTTTTTGTATAGTGAGCTTTTATTTAAACAGGAGTACCTGTATATTTATAGATGCTATTGTTGTAATAGCCTTGTTGCATTAGTAAAGGGTATGCTTGTTTATGTACTATAAATATTATCTTTAATCAGAAATATTATCTTTAATCATTCTAATCCTAGATGTAGCCTTGACTATACATCACCTGCAGCTGAAATTCCATTAAAATCAATGGCAAAAACATTAATTAGTGTGAATTCTTAGGCTCTAAGAGACTTCCTGAAATGTCTGTCTTAGCTTTTCTGCTTGTAATTGAGAAAATATTTGAACTTGTGCTCCCCTTTTGAAACTTACTGTTTTACCAAATGAAGCAAATTTTAAAGCATATCAAATGAAATTACATAGTTTGTTATTTGAACATATACTGTCTTTGCTGTGTATCTAACTTCTTGAGGAAAAAACTGATCATGAAAAAGCTATTTATTTGCCTGAGCTTAATTGATGATTTGAGGTGATAATTCTGTTTAATAGTTCCTTCTGTGCTGGCTGTACTTAATCAACTTGAGTTTTGTAGTTACCTGGATATTTTTGAGGACCCCATATGTTACCAAACAAGGAGGAGGGAGCCCCTGCCTCTTTAATGCAGCCTCTGCCCCCCGGTTGGACTGGCATATGTAGGAGAAGAAAGTTGTTCAAGGTTGAGTAGTTTCTGATAGGACCCATTTGTCTGTGCTACAGCCAATTGTGAGAACTCCTGGCTCATGGCATGAGCAGCCAGCTCTCCACCCTCAAAGGTCAGCCTGGCACAGGGCTGCAAAATTTTGTGTGTGCTGAGGTAGAGGCAGGAAAACCTGCCTTGACTCAGGATTGAAAATATGTGGCAGCTTCAGAGAGAATTGTGGAGTTGTGAAGGTGCTGACTTTGGCCCACGATTCCATAGACGTTTCAGGGTGGGTATTGCAGCTTTTATTGTATCTAAATGGTGATTTATGTCCTTATTCCTCCATTATTGTCCACAAAGTACTGCCCTGTGTCACAGGCCTGTATTACCTAGTTTTTTCAGACTGTTTCATTTTCATTAGCACAGCTGCTTTAGCTTGTGATCAGTGTACTGCACCTCATTGATAATCTAAGAGGGTATTAGAGGCACAGAAGTGACACGTAACCCTGTCAGTCTGGCTTGATTGACCCCTTCCAAAACATGGGTTCATTTTTTTTTTTTTAAATCCAAGTTAACCTGCATCCATTTTCACACAGATTCCAGGCAGTTTAAAGGTTGGTCAGATTCGAATATTGCTCTTTCAAATTTGATAATGTATGAGTACAGAACTGTGACCTTTGATACATAGTAATACATCAACATGACACGAGCAGTAAGTGCAGCAATTACCTTTACTACACTTCAGATTGTGTTTTAGTTCTCATCTTGCATGCAATTATTTCAGGAAAAAAGGAATGCCTTTAAGTTAAATATTTTTTGCAAATAGCATAAGTGCAGAAATTAATCTCTGGGGACTTTCTGATTTACAGGTAAATGTTTTCAAATGAATCTTGGCTTTTAAATTATCATTGTTTTAGTGGTAGAAAGAAGCCTGGTGCCATTGGCTTTTAAAATACTTTTATTTTCTGAAAAAGTTTCTTTAAACATTTTTGTTGTGTTCTAATGTAATCTAAATTTTATATTCTAATTTATGGCCAAAGCCTGATCCTGCAGGCAGTTGACATGTCACTGTGTTCATGTTGCTCCCATGATAATGCTCACGAGTTGGTTATGTGCATGGTAATAATGCAAGTTTACATGCTTTTAGGTGCCTTTCAGAACATCAGAGCATCTCAGACGTGCATCACATACTGATTTAAGAGGCTGTTTTTAGGTGCCCCAGCAATGTTTCATCTTTTTTTCTGAGCAGATCAGGATGCGTTTGGTTTATTTCCAGATGTTCTTTCTCACTTGTTGTTATAAATTATTTGGATAATGATAGTGCACAAGCACTACCTGGTAGTGCTATAAAAACACAAATCAGTACTCCTTGCCAAAGAGCATAAGGCCTTGAGAGGACTGATAGCAGTTGTGGCTTCTGTTCTGTGAGCTAAGAATCAGAATAAAATTACTGTGTCATTCTGGGCAAGCAATTGAATAACCATTGGATGGTGACTGTCAGTTTGTCTGTCACAACCTAAACTCAAAGGGATAATTTGAAGTAGGACTTCATGTTCTTGTAAAATACCTGTCTCCTCAGCAGCCAAGCACTGAGGGGTGTTGGCATGCTGAAGTTAGGCACTGAACTTTAATTCAGGAGCTGGGGAAGTGCTTATTTTGTTCTATATTGAGGTGATATCAACACCTTTTGGAATGGCATTCTTTAAACTGTCAAAAATGTACACCCCTAGTCCCCAAAACCATTTGGTCATTCTGGGGCACAGGAGGCAGGCTGATGTGGAATAGGGACTGAAAGGAGCCACTCCTTTCCAAACCTACTATGAGCAGAGGGGGCTTTTGCTAGGCTGGCTTTGTCTTTTAATTCCTGCCTGTGGAGGCTGCTCACTTGCTGCATGTGTGCACTTGTTATAGATTGGTAAAACTGAAAGCTTTTCTAGTGCAATGGAAGGAAGGGTGTCTTTTTTTGCTCACTATTTTCTAGCAAGTAGCCATTGTGGTGTTGTTTGTCCCCAGGGAGTAAAATCAAAACAAATTTATTAGATCACCATATAACTTGCTCCTAAGCAAGCTCTTGACCATACAAATTGTTTTGCAAAGCCACAAGGAAGGTGCTACCTGGGGGCAATGTGCAACCGTGGTTTTGCTTTGTTTCTTGTTGCCTTTGCCCTGTGCCAAGGGCGCTTGGGCCCTTAATTCCTTTAAAATATGCAAAAAAGTAGAGTTGTTTTTTTACTGCCATTAAATTTTAAATGTTAACAGCCAGTAGTAACTTACTTTGGGAAAAAACCACCCAGTCCACTTTTCTGCAGTGTTTTCCATTAAAAATGTAAATACTGTGTATATATGGAATCTTGGGTCTATGCTGCTGACTTAGCAGGTGATGACAGCTCAGTGGGGAAGTTTGTTTTGCAGCTGGGGCTCCATGTTTGTAGAAAGTTCCTTAGGCTGAAAGGCTGCCCTTGTGCAGGTAGGTGACTCTGGGTAGAGAAGTGAATTTGTTACTTGACTACAAGTAATAAGGGGATAACAATGGCAACTACTCTTTGCATGTTGTTATTTGTTGATTGTTATTTGCTCATTCTGAGTTTATTATTTCTGGTAACAACTCTGGCTTCTTTAGTTTGCTATATTGTATATTATTAACCACTTTTTAAAAAAGAGCTGACAACACTGGTATTGCCCAACAGTAGGATCTTTTTGGTAGTATCTATAAAATATTTCCTTTCATATTTTAGAGAAAGGGGTGAAGGTAATATTTTTTCCATGTTTCATACTATAGCAGTATGACTAGGAGTATTTATTTTTTAGAAATGCTAGGATTTTTGTTTGTTTCAGCTATTTGCCTAGTGATGTGTGTATGTGATTTTGGAGCTTTTTAAAAATGGTGAATGATAGCCTGGTTGCAGAATGTATTTTCTTTTTAAGGCTTATCTTAAAAGAAAAGACCTAGCAGGTTGCAATGGTAAAATCCCCCTGGAAGGAATTGGTTGAATTATTGAAGAAATGGTAGGCAGCTGAAATTATGGACACTTAATGGAAAGTGCTTGGCTAAGACTGTGCACAACATCTTGTGAATACTCCTGATACATCATAATAAGGCATTATGTTTGTCTAGTCATGAAGTCTGATCTATTTGATTTTAAATCTCAGATTGTGAGATTAATCTCTGATTCTGAGTAAGTGTAATGATTCTGAGAGCTGGAATATTGTTTGCCATTGTGAACCATGCTGAAGGAGTCTCAGAATGTATAACGTAATAGATGCAATTTTGTTTGATTTTTTTTTTCCCTAGGCCAATTTAATTTTGATTTATTTGCTTCATTAACCCAGGAATTCAGAAAATTGAATGCTACCTGAGTGAGGTATTATTAACACTAGTGAAATATCTTCAAATTCACTTCATGCTTATAAATTAGTCTTTTGAAAGCATTTTAAAGGCATAATGATGCTGTAGTGAAAATGTACAGCATCATTTAAAAATTGCAAAATGCTTATTTGATTTCAGAAATAAGACTTGGTCACCTGACTTAAATATATACTGATCTATTATTTATGCTTTGAAAATAGAGCTGATAAAAAGCATAAGTGTTCTTGATATTATATTTTGTCATATCTAGCTAAAAAGATTGAAATCCAGAGAAACAATTTTCTGAAGAAATGAAATAGTATGCCCTCCTGAACCCCTGGGGAAAATAGCCTCTCTGTTTGCTCAGAATACGAAGCAGTAAAACAGTATAAGTAAAACAGACAGCCCATGTCACATTCCTATTTGTACCGTCTGGAATGATGTTTTAAAAACATTTTCTAGTTATTTTTGATAAATAAATGGCACAAATAACATCTGCAAACCAACCCTGCTGATGTAAGATTTTTCAGATCAGATTTGTTTGTCAGTGAAAGTTGAGAAAATTGCCTTGCAGAACTTAAGTTGTATAACTCCCAAAAATATGCACACCAAATGTGTAAGAATATATTTTGTTGTCTTTTGCCCTTCCTTGGAGAAAATAATGCTGATTCTCCATTATCTTTGCTTTTGGGCTTAGAAGGTAGCTTGATAAAAATACAGGAAATCAAATAGGATATAAAATCGCATGTTTATGAAGTGTTAAATAGCTCTAAGTTCATATTCACAGTGGAGCATCCAGCTATGTATTTGGAATAGAGTATTCTGGTTAAAGCTCTGGGATTTCCCCCTGAGCCAGTACTGCTGCACTGCAAACTTGGCTTAGTGCTTGTAAGATCCTTGCACAGGCGCTGCTCCCACCTCTGGTCAGGTGTGTCAAGGACAGATGTGCGGTGTCTGGCTGTTCTCTCTTCAGGTGCTGCCACACCAGGGCTGAAGGGAAGGTGCTCCAGATATTGTGGCTTTCAGAAACGCACTCTTGAGTTCAAGGATGCTGCTGTCACTCTAATTTCTGTCAGTGGCATAATAGCTGAGATGGAAAAACATTGCTTGGGCAGCAGGCTTGAGAAACCTGATGTCATGGCTCTACCAATGCCTGGTTACCCAGGACTGGCTAAGGAAGGTGTGTCTGTACATCTTCCAAAGCATGGTTTGTTGGGGTAATGTCCTTTCAGCTGCATTTGAGTAATAAATGTCTTATGACTGTTGGTGTGCTTTGGACTTGAGTGCTCTGAAGAGCTGGCTAAAATCAGCTTTAATTTTATAAATGGACTCCATCTCAGACCAAATTCTGTGATACGTCCACAGATAAAAGAGGCATGTATTTTTCATTATGTATGTGTTTAATAGTGAACAACACCTCCCCCCCCACGCCTCCACCTTTTTCTTTTATTTCTTCAGTCTTTAAAAAAATAATAATTTAATAAACTCTTCTCTCTGAGTTTATACTAGGCTGGAATATTACCTGTTATTTAAAAACCTGAACAAATGATGGGATTTACCAGGCTAATAACATTTGGTTAGGGTGATTCTCCTTTCATTGAATGAAAAAAAGGCTTGGGTAGGGAGTTTTTGTAAGGATCAGGGCTAGAATTCTAGAACAGGTAATTTTTGTGTTCTGTTTGCATGTGTTCACTATTGTATATAATCATAGTGGTGATAACTGGCACACTGAGTAAGCTGAATGTTTGTTTTTCTACAGCAGGTATAGGAAGGATTGAACATGGTAATGCTAAGTTCTAAATCCAAGCACTTCTGATCCACCCAAGATTCATTTCAGGTTTTTCTTTAGAAAAGGCTCAAGTGCCTCAGATGATACAGGATGCTGCCAATATTTTTCATTTTTAATCACAAGGACAGTGTGTATCAGTCTAAAGGGAATCACCATGTTTTTATTGAACTTGAATTTGTTGCATCAATCACTTTCTCACAAGTCTTATTCTAATCTGGTGTTTCTTCAAGTAATTATAAATTGAAATATTTAGTACTATTGATAAACAATTAATGGTTTCTGTAATGCCTAGATGAAAATTCCTTAGCTGTCGGCACTGGGTGTCATTTTGCATGTGAAGTGAAGGCCAGAATATTTTAGAGAGAAAAAACACTTTTCAGATGTTAACTTACGATCTTTTATGCTGAAAGTTTGCTAGGACTGCAAGTAAATGATTTAAAAGTTATTCTTTACTGCAGTTCTAAGGCATATTGCTAGAGAATGAGTCTGTTTTCACTGAATGAGAAAGTATTTTCAGCCAAGAAATCACAGGAACCTCTGGGAAATGCAGTTACTGGAGAAGGAAGCTCTCATGTCAACAATTACATGATATTTGTGGTGGCTATTCTGGTATGAGAATGCTGAAGTTTCTTACTTATC